>NC_053026.1:32972948-33125834 GCF_003073215.2 Triticum urartu
GAATCTTTTTGTTTCTTGTTTTAGCACTAGTTAGTCTATAAAAGAAAACTACCAAAAAAATGGAATTGAGTTTGTCTCATACGCTTCATCTTTTTAATATCTTTCGTGAGTATGATGGAAAGGAAAATTGTGCCAAAGTGTTAGAAGAAGAATGCATTAAAATGTTTGGCACTAAATCTTTGAATGATGAGCATGATTGCAATGTTGTTAGTATGAATTCTTTGAATATCCATGATGCTAATGATGATTGCACTAGTTATGATGAAAATGCCTCCTATAAACATGTCAATTTTTGTGGAGTAGATTGGGTTTGCAAGTACACACCAAATAGGGAAGATAGATATTGTAAGAGGCATAAGTACTTAGAAACCAAATTGTTGCAAGAAGAGCTAGATGAATGTGCTGAAAATTTATCTTTTCTTAGCCCTACTTGTGAACTTTGCAATGAACGTTATCATTTTAGTACCCAATGCAAATTGTTTCATGAGCGTATTGTGTCCAAAAATTGTGATTACTTGATTTCCCTTGCACATCATAATGAACTTAGTTTGCTCTTGGGTTATGAAGAAATTAAATGTAGAACTAAGGATATTCCAAAATTTGTCCTTGAAAAAGTTCTTAATTTTAATCTAGAAGAAGTTTATATGTATTGTGCGGTGAATTGCATTGAAAATCCTTATATTGCCAATTACATAAAGAAAATAAAACAAATATAGGATGAAGAGAATACTAATGAAAGGGAAGAGACTTCTCAATATCCTCCTATTATTTCTTATGATGAATCAGGTAACGAGAAGGAGCTTTCTATCCAACCAATCTCATTAATAAGGAGCTCCAAAAAGAGGATTGAACCCACACATGATGTGGTGAAGAAGAAGAAAAGAAAAAGGAAGAGAGGTAAAAAGGTATCTCTCCCAAATAAAGTTGCTCCTATTATTGTTGTGCCTCATGAAAATGAAGATGATACACTTGATGATGATCTCATTATGCCTATTGCTTGTTGTGATGATTATGATTGGGAAGATAATGATACTTCTTATGATCTTGAAAATCTTTTTGGTACTTGCTTGGAAGAATATAATAATTGCTATACTATCGGTGCTATTTATACTATTAATGATGAGAGTGATTATGCTTATGATATGAAAAGGCCCAAGCTTGGGGAAGCTATGTTTGATGAGGATGCCATATTTGAGAATATATTTGCTGCAATTAATGTTTTTCCCAAGCTTGGGGTAGCTATGATTAATGAAGATGATATTTTTAGTCTCCCAAGTTTTGATATGCAAGTTTATAATGATGATAGCATGCCTCCTACATATGATGATTATTTTGATGATACTTATGCTATAAAAAGTAGTGATTATATTTATAAAACTTGTCATGATTATGAGTACCCTTTCTCTGAACATTACTCTTTTAATGTGGAAACAATTTATTGTATCCAAGTCTCTTATGATACTCACACTATTCCGAATGAGAAGAATTTTGCTTATGAGGTGAGTAATAAAATTTCTATGCTTGTATATCATGAAAAGAATGCTTTAGGTGCTGGTTATATTGTTGAATTCATTCATGATGCCACTGAAAATTATTATGAGGGAGGAATATATAGTTGTAGGAATTGCAATAATATCAAGTTTCCTCTCTATGTGCTTAAAGCTTTGAAGTTATGCTTGTTTTACCCTCCTATGCTAGTTGATTATTGTTCCCACAAGTTGTTTTCTCACAAAATCCCTATTCATAGGAAGTGGGTTAGACTTAAATCTTCTAGTCATATTCTTCATGATGCTCTCTTTATGTTTCAGTTCTTATCCTTTATGTGAGCATCATTGAAATCATCATGCCTAGCTAGGGGCGTTAAACGACAGCGCTTGTTGGGAGGCAACCCAACTTTATTTTTGTTCCTTGCTTTTTGATCCTGTTTAGTAATAAATAATCCATCTAGCCTCTGTTTAGATGTGGTTTTATGCTTTTAATTAGTGTTTGTGCCAAGTAGAACCTTTGGGAAGACTTGGGGAAAGTCTTGTTGATCATGCTGTAAAAAACAGAAACTTTAGCACTCACGAGAATTGCTGCGATTTTTATTTTGATAGTGCTATTTAGTTAATTATTTTTTCAGATGATTAATAGATAAATTCCTCAGGTCCAGCAATTTATTTGAGAATTTTATGAGTTCCAGAAGTATATGTTTGATCCAGATTACTACAGACTGTTCTGTTTTTGACAGATTCTGTTTTTCATGTGTTGTTTACTTATTTTGATGAATCTATGGCTAGTAAAATAGTTTATAAACCATAGAGAAGTTTTAATACAGTAGGTTTAACACCAATATAAATAAATAATGAGTTCATTACAGTACCTTGAAGTGGTGATTTATTTTCTTATACTAACGGAGCTTACGAGTTTTCTGTTAAGTTTTGTGTTGTGAAGTTTTCATGTTTTGGGTAAAGATTCGATGGACTATGGAATAAGGAGTGGAAAAAGCTAAATCTTGGGGATGCACAAGGCACCCCAAGGTAATATTCAAGGATAGCCAAGAGCCTAAGCTTGGGGATTCCCCGGAAGGCATCCCCTCTTTCGTCTTCGTTCATCGGTAATTTTACTTGGAGCTATATTTTTATTCGCCACATGATATGTTTTTTGCTTGGAGCGTCAATTTATTTTCTTAGGATTTGCTTGCTGTTATTTGGAACAATGTTTTGCATCTTTTATTTCAATAAAAGTTGCATTGATAGCCTTTACGATGCCTATTTTACAAGTATACATGTTGCTGTTTGAAAACAGAAAGTTTACCGCTGTTGCAATAATTCCCTAGAAAAGTTAGTATGTGATAAAATTTTGAAACCTTTTGCATATTAAGCTCTGATAAATTTACTACAGTGGGAATTTTCTTTCATAATTTTTGGACCTATGGAAGTATGGATGTTGTTACATTCTTTACAGACTGTCCTGTTTAGGCAGATTGCTGTTATGTTTGCATTGTTTGCATATGTTTGCTTCTTTAATGATTCTATTTGAGGATAGGACTATTAAATATGCAGAGGCATTTAGTATGCAATGTTGAATAATAATTTTAGTGATTTGCTACAGTAGAGTATGATAAGGTTTTTGCAATGGTTTATACTAACTTATCTCACGAGTCCTTGTTGAGTTTTGTGTGGATGAAGCTTTTGAGATTTAGGGAGACCGTGATATGAGAGGAATTAAGGAGGCACAAAAGCTCAAGCTTGGGGATGCCCAAGGAACCACAAGATAATATTTCAAGAAGTCTCAAGCATCTAAGCTTGGGGATGCCCCGGTTGGCATCCCACCTTTCTTCTTCAACAATTATCGGTTAGTTTCGGTTGATCCTAAGTTTTTGCTTCTTCACATGATGTTTGCTATTCTTAGAATGTCATTTTATTTTGCTTTGCTTGCTGTTTGAATAAAATACCAAGATCTGAAATTCTTAAATGTTAGAGAGTCTTCACATAGTTGCATAACTATTCAACTACTCATTGATCTTCACTTATATTTCGGAGTAGTTTGTCATTTGCTCTAGTGCTTCACTTATATCTTTTAGAGCATGGTGGTAGTTTTATTTTGAATAAATAGATGAACTCTCATGCTTCACTTAGATTATTTTGAGAGTATTAATAGCATGGTAATTTTCTTAAAATCCTAATATGCTAGGTATTCAAGAATTATAAAATTCTCTTATGAGTGTGTTGAATACTATGAGAAGTTTGATACTTGATAATTGTTTTGAGATATGAATATGGTGATATTAGAGTCATGCTAGTTGAGTAGTTGTGAATTTGAGAAATACTTGTGTTGAAGTTTGTGATTCCCGTATCATGCACGTATGGTGAACCGTTATGTGATGAAGTCGGAGCATGATTTATTTATTGATTGCCTTCCTTATGAGTGGCGGTCGGAGACGAGCGATGGTCTTTTCCTACCAATCTATCCCCCGAGGAGCATGCGCGTAATACTTTGCTTTGATAACTTCTAGATTTTTGCAATAAGTATATGAGTTCTTTATGACTAATGTTGAGTCCATGGATTATACGCACTCTCACCCTTCCACATTTGCTAGCCTCTCTAATACCGCGCACCTTTTGCCGGTATCATACACCCACCATATACCTTCCTAAAACAGCCATCATACCTACCTATTATGGCATTTCCATAGCCATTCCGAGATATATTGCCATGCAACTTCCCACCGTTCCGTTCATGACACATTCATCATTGTCATATTGCATATCCCGGTACACCGCCGGAGGCATTCATATAGAATCATACTTTGTTCTAAGTATCGAGTTGTAATTGTTGAGTTGTAAGAAAAATAAAAGTGTGATGATCATCATTATAAGAGCATTGTCCCAGTGAGGAAAGGACGATGGAGACTATGATTCCCCCATAAGTCGGGATGAGACTCCGGACGAAAAAAGAGAGGCCAAAGAAGCCCAAATAAAAAAAGAGGCCATAAAAAAAGAGATGGCCCAAATAAAAAAATAAAAAATAAAAAAATGAGAGAAAAAGAGAGAAGGGACAATGCTACTATCCTTTTACCACACTTGTGCTTCAAAGTAGCACCATGATCTTCATGATAGAGAGTCTCCTATGTTGTCACTTTAATATACTAGTGGGAATCTTTCACTATAGAACTTGGCTTGTATATTCCAATGATGGGCTTCCTCAAAATGCCCTAGGTCTTCGTGAGCAAGCGAGTTGGATGCACACCCACTAGTTTCTTTTGTTGAGCTTTCATGCACTTATAGCTCTAGTGCATCCGTTGCATGGCAATCCCTACTGACTCACATTGATATCTATTAATGGGCATCTCCATAGCCCGTTGATACGCCTAGTTGATGTGAGACTATCTTCTCCCTTTTTGTCTTCTCCACAACCACCATTCTATTCCACCTATAGTGCTATATCCATGGCTCACGCTCATGTATTGCGTGAAGATTGAAAAAGTTTGAGAACATCAAAAGTATGATTCTTGGCTTGTCATCGGGGTTGTGCATGGTTTAAATATTTTGTGTGGTGAAGATAGAGTATAGCCAGACTATATGATTTTGTAGGGATAGCTTTCTTTGGCCATGTTATTTTGAGAAAACATAATTGCTTAGTTAGTATGCTTGAAGTATTATTGTTTTTATGGCAATATTAAACTTTTGTCTTGAATCTTATGGATCTGAATATTCATGCCACAATTAAGAAGAACTACATTGAAATTATGCCAAGTAGCACTCCGCATCAAAAATTCTGTTTTTTTCATTTACCTACTCGAGGACGAGCAGGAATTAAGCTTGGGGATGCTTATACGTCTCCAACATATCTATAATTTTTGATTGCTCCATGCTATATTATTTACTGTTTTGAATGTTTATGGGCTTTATTATACACTTTTATATCATTTTTGGGACTAACCTATTAACTCAGAGCCCAGTGCCAGTTTCAGTTTTTACCCTGTTTTAGGTTTTCGAAGAAAAGGAAAATCAAACAGAGTCCAATTGACCTGAAACTTCATGGAACACATTTTTGGAAGGAAAGAAGCCCAGAAGACTTGGAGTGCACGTCGGTGGATCTGCGAGGAGGTCATGAGGTAGGGGGGCGCGCCCACCCCCCCTGGGCGCGCCCTCCACCCTCATGAGCCCCTCGTGGCCCCCCTGACGTACTTCTTCCGCCTATATATATCTCCATATACCCTAAAAACATCGGGGAGCTCAATAGATCGAGAGTTCCGCTGCCAAAAGCCTCCGTTGCCACCGAAAGCCAATCTAGACCCGTTTCGGCACCCTGCCGGTGGGGGCAATCCCTCTCCGGTGGTCATCTTCATCATCCCGGTGCTCTCCATGACGAGGATGGAGTAGTTCTCCCTCGGGGCTGAGGGTATGTACCGGTAGCTATGTGTTTGATCTCTCTCTCTCTCTCTCGTGTTCTTGATTTGGCACGATCTTGATGTACCGCGAGCTTTGCTATTATAGTTGGATCTTATGTTTCTTCCCCCCCTCTACTCTCTTGTAATGAATTGAGTTTCCCCTTTGAAGTTATCTTATCGGATTTAGTCTTTAAAGATTTGAGAACACTTGATGTATGTCTTGTCGTGGATATCTGTCGTGACAATGGGATATCACGTGATTCACTTGATGTATGTTTTGGTGATCAACTTGCGGGTTCCGCCCATGAACCTATGCATAGGGGTTGGCACACGTTTTCGTCGTGATTCTCCGGTAGAACTTTGGGGCATTCTTTGAGGTCCTTTGTGTTGGTTGAATAGATGAATCTGAGATTGTGTGATGCATATCGTATAATCATGCCCACGGATACTTGAGGTGACATTGGAGTATCTAGGTGACATTAGGGTTTTGGTTGATTAGTATCTTAAGGTGTTATTCTAGTACGAACTCTAGGGCTGTTTGTGACACTTGTTGGAATAGCCCAACAGATTGATTGGAAAGAATAACTTTGAGGTGGTTTCGTACCCTACCATAATCTCTTCGTTCGTTCTCCGCTATTAGTGACTTTGGAGTGACTCTTTGTTGCATGTTGAGGGATAGTTTTATGATCCAATTATGTTAGTATTGTTGAGAGGACTTACACTAGTGAAAGTATGAACCCTAGGCCTTATTTCCACACATTGCAATACCGTTTACGCTCACTTTTATCACTTGTTACCTTGCTGTTTTTATTATTTCAGATTACAAATACCTTTATCTACTATCCATATACCACTTGTATAACCATCTCTTCGCCGAACTAGTGCACCTATACAATTTACCATTGTATTGGGTGTGTTGGGGACATAAGAGACTCTTTGTTATTTGGTTGCAGGGTTGCTTGAGAGAGACCATCTTCATCCTACACCTCCTACAGATTGATAAACCTTAGGTCATCCACTTGAGGGAAATTTGCTTCTGTCCTACAAACCTCTGCACTTGGAGGCCCAACAACGTCTACAAGAAGAAGGTTGTGTAGTAGACAACAAGGGGGCTGGTTTCTTGCCCTCCAAGTCCATTGGGGTGTTGGAAAAGGTGGGGAAAAGAAATCCCATCATTTCCCTTCCCCACCGGTTGTTATCCCCTTTTTTTAGGATCTTGATCTTATCCCTTCGGGATATGATCTTATTCCTTCTAAGGGGGGATCTTGGTGAGCATTGACCAGGGGTGTGGGGCATTTCCCCCACTACCCACGTTCATGTGGGACCCCCCATGCAGGTGGGCCCCACTCCGGAACCTTCTAGAACCTTCCCAGTACAATACCGAAAAATCCTGAACATTTTCCGGTAGCCAAAATAGGACTTCCCATATATAAATCTTTACCTCTGGACCATTCCGGAACTCCTCGTGACATCCGGGATCTCATCCGGGACTCTGAACAACATTCGGTAACTGCACACTAATTACCATAACAACTCTAGCGTCACCGAACCTTAAGTGTGTAGACCCTACGGGTTCAGGAATCATGCAGACATGACCGAGACAGCTCTCTGGCCAATAACCCACAGCGGGATCTGGATACCCATGTTGGCTGCCACATGTTCCACGATGATCTCATCGGATGAACCATGATGTCGGGGATTCAATCAATCCTGTATACAATTCCCTTTGTCAATCGGTACGTTACTTGCCCGAGATTCGATCGTCGGTATCCCAATACCTCGTTCAATCTCGTTACCGACAAGTCACTTTTACTCGTTCCGTAAAACATCATCCCGTGATCAACTCTTTGGTCACATTGAGCTCATTATGATGATGTCCTACCGAGTGGGCCCAGAGATACCTCTCCGTCACATGGAGTGACAAATCCCAGTCTCGATTCGTGCCAACCCAACAGACACTTTTGGAGATACCCGTAGTGTGCCTTTATAGCCACCCAGTTAAGTTGTGACGTTTGGCACACCCAAAGAATTCCTACGGTATTCGGGAGTTGCACAATCTCATGGTCTAAGGAAATGATACTTGACATTAGAAAAGCTTTAGCAAACGAACTACACGATCTTGTGCTATGCTTAGGATTGGGTCTTTTCCATCACATCATTCTCCTAATGATGTGATCCCGTTATCAACGACATCCAATGTCCATGGTCAGGAAACCGTAATCATCTATTGATCAACGAGATAGTCAACTAGAGGCTTACTAGGGACATATTGTGGTCTACGTATTCACACATGTATTACGGTTTCCGGTTAATACAATTATAGCATGAACAATAGACAATTATCATGAACAAGGGAATATAATAATAACCATTTTATTATTGCCTCTAGGGCATATTTCCAACAGGGGCTTCTACCGGAAAATGTCCAATTAGCCACTGTGAAGCTATGTGCATTCCTCAATGCAATCTCTCAGAAGGTGATCGATCCAGAAATCATACCAAGGCTAAGGAGTGAGGTGGCGCAATGTCTTGTCAGTTTTGAGCTGGTGTTCCCACTATCCTTCTTCAATATCATGACGCACGTCCTAGTTCATCTAGTCAACGAGATTGTCATTCTGGGCCCCGTATTTCTACACAATATGTTCCCCTTTGAGAGGTTCATGGGAGTCCTAAAGAAATATGTCCGTAACCGTGCTAGGCCATAAGGAAGCATCTCCATGGGCCATCAAACATAGGATGTCATTGGGTTTTGTGTTGACTTCATTCCTGTCCTTAAGAAGATAGGTCTCCCTAAATGGCGGTATGATGGGAGACTGACTAGAAAAGGCACGCTAGGAGCGGACTCAATAATATGCAGGGACGGGCATTCTTGGTCTCAAGCACACTACCCAGTTCTACAGAACTCTACCTTGGTGACCCCGTATGTCGATGAACACAAGAATAGTCTGCGCTCCGAACACCCAGAGCAGTGTGACGACTGGATTACATGTGAACACATCAGGACTTTCAGCAGTTGGTTGGAAACACATCTAAGAGGTTACAACACTGTTTGTGATGAGTTGTACTCGTTGTCCAGGGGACCATCTTCGACTGTATTGACTTACAAAGGATACAAGATAAATGGGAATACATTTTACACGAGCGCCCAAGATCAAAAGAGTACCAACCAAAACAGTGGTGTCCGCTTTGATGCAGCAACCGAGAGGGGAAAGGACACATATTATGGTTACATAGTGGACATATGGGAACTTGTCTACGGACGTGATTTTAAGGTCCCTTTGTTTAAGTGCAAATGGGTTAATTAGTCAGGAAGCGGGGTACAGGTAGACCCACAGTACGGAATGACAATAGTGGATCTGAACAATCTTGGGTACACTGACGAACCATTCGTCCCAGCCAATGATGTGGCACAGGTTATCTATGTGAAGGACATGTCTACCAAACCAAGAAAAAGAAAAGATACGGAAGCGAACACATCATACGATGAGCCAAAGTGCCACATAGTTCTTTCAGGAAAAAGGGACATCGTGGGAGTGGGAGTGGAGGGCAAGACAGACATGTCCGAAGATTATGAAAAGTTTCATGAAATTCCTCCCTTCAAAGTCAAGGCTGACCCAAGCATCTCGATAAACGATGAAGATTATCCATGGTTACGGCGCAATAAGCAAAGGACACAACCGAAGAAAAAGTGAAGACTTTCTCTCCACAACTATTATGATGATACCAAGCCAACTTTCAACCTTTTCCTAGTTCATTTGAAATGCCTATTGTAACAGACGAGTTTCCGTATGAAACCCTGATATCTCGAAACAGATTGTTCGTTTTTTTGAAATGATTAGAAAGTTTTGTTGAAATGCTTTGAATTTGGCATTTTATAAACCTCTAGTATTATTGAAACTAAAATTATAGAGAATTTAGGCAACTAAAATTATCACAGTATTTTCGGTTCAAAACATTAAAAGCAAAAAGAATTTTATTGATGATGTGGCTTATAGCTCAATAATAATCAGTAAATGCTTTTCAGTTTCAGGGTCTTATAGCTCAAAATAATCAGCAAATGCATGAAAAATAACAAATGAAGTCAGAAAGGGTTGAAAATTGATGATGTGGCTTTGAATGGTGCATTTTGAACACACAAAAAGTTAGGAGTTCACAGAATTTTCATAAAGAACTTTTTTGTTACAAACTTTAATAGAAAAAAGAATTATCATAAAATAAACTAAATAAGTAATTAGAAACAAAATAATATAAACTTTAATAAAATATATAAGTAGAAACAAAATAAAATAAAATAAAATAAACTTTAATAATATAAATAAAATTTATGAAACTAAAATTATCAAAGTATTTTCTATTCAAAACATTATAAGCAACCTCTAGTATTATTGAAACTAAATTTACATAAAAAATTGATGCAACTAAAATTATCAAAGTATTTTCTATTCAAAATCATTAAAAGCAAAAAGAATTTTCATAAAGAACTTTTTTTGTTAGAAACTTTAATAGTAAAATTACATAATAAGTAAGTAATTAGAAATAAAATAAAATAAAATAAAATAAGTTTTTTGTTGTAAGTAGAAACAACACAAAATAAAATAAAGCAAAAAAGAAAACAAACAAACAGGGAAAAATAAAAAATATGCCACCTACTGGCCCTCCACGGCCTGAATACGACTAGAAACCCATCCATGGGCCAGGATTCAGGCCCGCAAAAGGCCCAGCAGGCCCATCGGGCATACCAGTGACAATTAGGCCCGAAAGCCTGGAATGGAGAGGAGCTCGAGAGGTGTGACGCTCCGAGACCGATGTGCCAGGTGTCCGCCAGTTTTTCGCTATTGTTGCCTTGTCATTTGCTTGCGTGTTGCATCTTTCATGTCATCATGTGCATTGCATCATCATGTTTTCAAAACTTGCATCCGTCCCGGCCTCCCTGTTCCTTCCATTGTCCGTTCTGAGTCCAGACACCCTTGCACACGCCCGCGGCACATCCGAAATATTATTTTATAAGTGGCCGAAAAATGTTCTCGGATTGGGTTTAAAGTTGGCGTGTGGTCTTATTATAGTGTAGATAGACTGCCTATCAAGTTTCATCGCATTCGGAGGTCGCTTGATAGCCCAACTGTTAAACTATAGCGGCGTTATAGCCGGGCACACGTCAGACGTTTTCGGTCTCCGGAAACAGTCGTCGGGCCTTCTCTCTTCTCTTTTCTCAGCCTGAAGCTTTCTGCACAGTTCGCCATCAACCGCCAGGCCCCGAAACCCTCTCTGCACAGTGCATCGAACCCCTCGCACGCGTCCGGAAGTTGTCCCGAACCCGACCCGGACAGTCGTTTTCGTTGTGTCAGGATCATCCCCAAACATCTACAAAACGTCTCCGTTTTGTTAACTGGACTTCCCAACATATTTTTTTCTCGACCGCTCGATTTTCTTGGAGGGACGGATTAGCCCCTAGCCAAATATCCACATGCTATATATGTATCAGTCCAACCCTAAAAATTAGGAACTTTGTCCCTCCACCGCCGCCATCGGGTCGCATCCCACCTCGGGATCGGCTCGCCCGATCCTCCTCGATCCCCTCACGCAATCAGTGCATTCCATCGATCCATCCATCCAACCATATCTCCCAGCGCCCACCTCCTCACCCTGAGCAGCTCGCGAGGCCCCGACCTCCTCAGCTCGTCCGGCCCTGCAGCAACCTTGCCGGAGCAGCACCCGCGTCCCCGCCGGCGACCACCTCCATCAGGTCGGACCCCGCACCCGCTCGCTGCTTCTCCTTCCCTTCTTCTCTCGTTCCCTCTGGTTTCCTCTCTCACATGTGGTCTCTCTTATCCATAAAATTCGCAGGTCACCATGGACAACCCCAGGAGCTCCCTCATAGCCGCCGGATCTGGCGTCTCACCGGAGAACGCCGTCCTCGCCCGGTTTCAGCCGCCCCTGCTTCCCATCGAGCCTCCCTGCCCTGGATCCGGTCGTTCCCGTGATGTCCCTCCGTGCCAAGCCCCTCCAGCCGCGGGTCTCCTTCGCTGCATCGATGCGGCAGCAGTTCAGGCAGAGGAGGATGGCGCCTCTGCCTCGACACCCCGCGCGTCGCCTGCTTGCATTGACCGCTGCGCGGGGCCCAGCGGTGCCCAAGGCCCAACAACGTCTTCTTGTCACCAGATCCGGCCCAGCCGCTTCTCCACTTTCGGCCCATGGCCCGATGTGAGCATAGCCCAGCCCCTCCGCTATTCTGTGCCTATGCGTCTGATAGTTATGTTGCGCCTATTGCCTTACTGGGCCTCTCCTTAGGTTCAGCCCAGTATAATTTTTTTCCTGTTCTACGAATTTGTCTATTTTTTTCCAAAAAACTGTTGTTTTACAGAAAAGTCCCTAGACAACATGCATATAATAACTCACAAACCGTGCATCGGATTAAAACAAACTAAATATGGAAGTTGCTTAGAATTTTGTCTAGTTTCATAATATGTCATTTTAATCCATGTTTAAAATGCTTAAAATGCTGTTTGCTTAAATTTGCTGCTATGCCATGTTAAAATGCTTTATTTCATAACTAAATAACCGTAACTCCGAATTTAATAAACTTTATATGTAAATGGGGTGGAAAAATGCCTAGTTTAACATGGTGTACTTGTTTTGCATGTTTAATAACTCTAAAATTGTGTTTAGGGCAGAACAGTACCAAATCTATAAAATGCTCATGAGGATTTTCCGGACTTGTTGTTTTGTTGTTTCGGCCTCATTTAAACTTGCCTAGATAGGTAGTTTTCATTATGCTTCACCTCTTGCCATGCTAACAACATTTAGTATTATTGAGTACATAAACAAGATCAAACTAAATAAGTCACATGGTGTTTCGTCAATATGCAACGAAGTTGCATATTGAGCTCCACTTAATTTGTAGGGTTGTTTGTGCACTTTGCCATGCCATGCCTCATTAAACCGGACATGCATCATACTTGTTTGCGCATCGTGCCATGCTTATGTGGTGGTTGTTTACTATGTTGGGTGCTTCTTTCCGGTGCTGCTTCTTCGGGTTGGTTCCAATAACGTCGCGTTTGTGCGGAACCATTCGACTATGTCTGTTTGTCTTCTTCATGGACTCATTCTTCTTCCTTGCGGGATCTCAGGCAAGATGACCATACCCTTGAAATCACTTCTATCTTTGCTTGCTAGATGCTCGTTCTTTTGCTATGCCTATGCTGTGATACCTACCACTTGCTTATCATGCCTCCCATATTGTTAAGCCAAGCCTCTAACCCACCTTGTCCTAGAAAACCATTGTTTGGCTATGTTACCGCTTTGCTCAGCCCCTCTGATAGCGTTGTTAGTTCAGAAGAAGATAGGAGATTGTTCCATGTTGGAACATGTATATTTTGTTGGGTTATCATAATATCTTTTATTTAATTAATGCATCTATATACTTGGTAAAGGGTGGAAGGCTCGGCCTTATGCCTAGTGTTTTGTTCCACTCTTGCCGCCCTAGTTTCCGTCATATCGGTGTTACATTCCCGGATTTTGAGTTCCTTACACGGTTGGGTTATAATGGGAACCCCTTGACAGTTCGCTTTGAATAAAACTCCTCCAGCAATGCCCAACATTGGTTTTACCATTCGCCACCTAGCCTCTTTTTCCCTTGGCTTCCGCGGACTCAAGGGTCATCTTTATTAAACACCCTAGGCCAGTGCTCGTCAAAACAGAGCCACTTACAGCACCACCTCGGGGAAACTCGAGGGCTGGTTTTAGTTGTACGTAGTGTTCATCTGAGTGTGCCCTGAGAATGAGATATGTGCAGCTCCTATCGGGATTTGTCGGCACATTCGGGCGGTGTTGCTGGACTTGTTTTACCATTGTTGAGGATGTCTTGTAACCAGGATGCAGAGTCTGATCGGATTGTCTTGGGAGAAGGAATATCCTTCGTTGACCGTGAGAGCTTGTGATGGGCTAAGTTGGGACACCCCTGTAGGGTTTTGAACTTTCGAAAGCCGTGCCCGCGGTTATGGGCAGATGGGAATTTGTTAATGTCCGGTTGTAGAAAACCTGAAGTTGATCTTAATTAAAATGCATCAACTGCGTGTGTAATCGTGATGGTCCCTTTCCGGAGGAGTCCGGGAAGTGAACACGGTATTGGAGTAATGCTTGACGTAGGTTGTTCTAGGATCACTTCTTGATCATAGTTGTTCGACCGTGCTTTGCCTTCTCTTCTCGCTCTCATTTGCGTATGTTAGCCACCAAATATGCTAGTCGCTTACTGCAGCTCCACCTCATACCTTTTTACCCTACCTATAAGCTTAAATAGTCTTGATCGCGAGGGTGTGAGATTGCTGAGTCCCCGTGACTCACATATACTTCCAAAACCAGTTTGCAGGTACCGATGAAACCGTGCCGGTGATGCAACCGAGCTCAAGGAGGAGCTCGATGAAGATCTCGTTCATTGTGTTGTTTCATTTCAGTTGATCAGTAGTGGAGCCTAGTTGGGACGATCGGGGATCTGTGTAGCATTTGGGGTAGTCTTCTTTTATTTTGGTTCCGTAGTTGGACCTTGTGTGTATCTGGATGATGTAATGCTTTATTCTTGTAATTGTGTGAAGTGGCGACTGTAAGCCAACTATGTACCTTTTTCCCTTATGTATTACATGGGTTGTGTGAAGATTACGTGACTTGCGACATTGCTTTCAATGCGGTTATGCCTCTAAGTCGTGCTTCGACACGTGGGAGATATAGCCACATCGAGGGCGTAACAAGTTGGTAATCAGAGCCTTCCCCGACCTTAGGAGCCCCCTGCTTGATCGAATCGCTGGCGTTGTTGAGGCTAGAAAAATGTTTTGAGTCATTTAGGATTATATATATCGGAGAGTAGAATTCTTTTTACTCCTTAGTCCCTTCGTCGCTCTGGTGAGGCATCCTGACGTAGAGTTTTGACTCTTCTCTTCTCAAATTTCACTAAATTTCTTTTAGGATCACGTGGGTATCTTGGAATCGTTCCGATGGTTTTGTGACGAGAACATTGTTCTTGGTGCCTCCTGACATTTAGGGGTTGTGGCAATGTCCCGGGGTTTTGAGCTCCGAGGTGTTGTCGTCACAATTTTATCGTTGCAGTTCTGGAATACCTGAGTTTCGCCGACATCGAAAATCTCTTTTATGCAGTTGTTGGTGAGATAACCTCGACGCCACCCAGTACTGGGGCAGGAGTTCGGAGTATTGCCATAACTCGTATAACGGATTCTTTTCGAAGGTTGAGGTAAATGATTTCCGAAGGCTTCTTGGTTATGTGTTGAAGGATGGATACAGCTGGATGTAGGTATTGTTAGTTTGCATGAGATATTATGCTTCCCCTGTATCCCCAACACCTGATTGCATAACTGGAAAGTTTCGGAAGTTTATAAGTGGGAATTCAAGTAGCTCCTAGGATATCTTTCCGATGGATATATGATATGAAATTGGGGTTCGACGTCTACTGGTCCGCCTATCCACGGTTGGTTTTACAATGGTCTCGTTGTGTCTTAAAGAGTCCTTGGCTATGCTGACTCGGGGACGCTTCGTATGTCATGTGCACTGCCTGGTACATGATGGTGCTGTACGATCGAGCCCGTGTAGGCCCCACCACGAAAACTTTGAACAAAATCTCTATCATATGTGTGTTCCGGCTTATTTTGCAAGCCAATCCTTTGTTTTTGTTTTCAGTTGTGGTATTTGAGTTGCTTCAATGTCAAATGTGTATTCCATACCTTTCCTAAATGGTGTTCTCATACTTCTATGTGAACACAAATCCTTCATCATCATCGAGATTTTCATGTTAATTCTTTTGCAACCGGCGTGTTTCTCTTCAAGTGGATCCGGTCATTTCAACATCAGCAAGATCCATTATCAGTTCTTCTCAACGTTGTTTGTTTCATCCGTCCCAAATTGCCTTTGTTTTTCCCACCCTACCCACCCTTTTTCTTCGAGGACTCAGATATCTTAATCAAGTATCCATTTGATTGATGTGAGCTTTCTTCTTTTTCTTTCCGTCAATGTTCTTATCCGGGGATTCTCAAGAAGATGCTAACGGAGCTTCTAGTTCATCATTATTCATTCTTTTCTCCTCCGGTGGACGCAGATCAAGCCTTCAGTGTTGTTCATATCCCTTTTTCTTCGTTTCAAATGTGTTCTCATGCCGGTGCACCTTATTATTATTCCACTTCTCGCTATTCAATTGTTTTGGAGTGCTGAAGATATCTCGAGGTTGTTATCTCATTCAAGCCTTTTAATTCAACCGGTGCATTCTCTCTTTTAAATCGTTCTACGGTATTTCTTTTGAGTGGGCCCTAACCCATAGGTCTTTTCCCAGGATCTTACCTGACTCTTCTAATTTTTCCCGGAGTTACTCCCAAATTCTTTTCCAAGTTTGATGTAAGAATGAATTTTCATCAGTCAGATGTGTTTCTCCAAGATCTCTCAATTTCTTTTCATCGTTGGCTCAACCTCTTCGCTTTTGATTATTCCGGAGTGCCTCAATAATTCATGTTGGCGTTTCTCGTCGTAATTCTCAGATTTTGAAGACCAAAGAAGAGTTTCTCTTAAATCTTCCCTCGTTCTCGTAAAGATTCATGGTGCTAGCTTTATGCCATCCTCTCATAATTGTTTTCGAATTGTGAGAATTCTTTTCACCCATCCGGAGCAATTCAAGAGTCCTTTCAGTTTGATTCTCCGAAGGCCATCATTTTAGTATTATTCATTCCAGCTTTCAGCTCTAGTTCTCCAAATCCTACTGGTGCATCATTCAAATATTCTCTAATCAGTTCATGATCTTTTCGTTCTCTTGTATCTAAATTCCCTCAAGTATCTTCATTCGTTCTCAAATTCTTCCCGGTGTCTCGTTATCTTTTCTTCGTTCATTTCAATTCTCACGGTGTTTCGTTCAAGAGTTCTCCTCCTTCGTTATCATACAGATTCATTCGTTCTTTCATCCTACCGGTGGATCATCGAAGACCTTCTCAACTTTGCGCTATATCTGTCTTAATCTTTTCTACGAGAATAAGTAGTATGCCAAATCCATTGCTTGTCATCAATCTAAATTGGTGAAGGACACACATAACGTAATTCTTATTCTTGATTCACCCAAATGATTAATTCCTTATTCCGAAGATTCATCATATCCTCTATTTCAATGTTTTCATCTTTTCTTTTCCCGGAGTTCCTAGCTCTCTCAATTATATCACCACGAAGATCCATCTAAAGCATTACAAGGTTTTACCTTGTGTTTTCAACCTCTCTTTCTTTTTATCATCATTTTGTTACCGGAGTTCTTCATGGAGTTTCTACATGGTGGTTCAAAAAGGATTTAATTCCTACTCCAAATTTTCATCGAGATTCTTTTCAAAGGAGCTCAAGCATTCTTCATCTTGCAATCCGGAGTGCAATTCTTTCACACATATCTTTTGAGGTGGTGTTATGTCATTCTTGATAATTTTCACTTCGTGCTTTGTGATTCACAAGTTATCAAGAATGAGATATTTTAAATCCATCAATCTCGTTGTTGGAGATATCTTGGGTTATATTTCACCTAAAGCTTTCCCTAAGGATTGTTGCTATTGGTGCTATTTATAAATGACCCAAGTTCTTCATCTATCCTCCCGGTGAAATAAGTTTCTCGTCTCCTTGTTAATATCAATCCAATCTATTATTTCCGTTAGTGGCAGATTTTCACCTCATAATTTGGGATGTTTTCCTTAATCCCACAACAAGCTTACTCCTTTCGTTGTTGATTTCCCAACAACTCCGTTCAATCCTTCTTTTAAGGATGCTCTCTCAAATTCATTTCAGGTAGAACATTGTTGTTTTCTTCTCCGTTCTTTTCACTGCTTTCTTTCATTTCTTCCAGAGGCATTGAATGATTCTCTCTTCACTCACCATCTCGTATTGTGAAGATCATGTTCTTGTCATGCCTATCCATTTAACCGGAGTGTTGTACCCTTTTGATCAAGTTCTTTTCGCCTGATCAAGCCTTGCACCTCTTTTCAACCGGAGTGCTTTCTGAGATCTTTCTTACCCCTTGTTCCATTCATTCAATAGTTCTGGAGGCAGTGTGTTGTGATTTCATCAAGTATCTTCTCATCTTATCAAGTTCTTATTCAATTCCTTTTCTTTTCAATCAGAGTGCTGCCCGAAGTTGTTCTTCCTTGTCCCTCTTTTCTAACGGAGTGTTCTCAACTTCGTTCATCTCCGTGGTATTCTTTTCTCGAAATGGCTTAACCTTTTCAAGGTTCTTTGGTCTCACTCGTTTGTCAAAGAAGCAATTTGTTTTACCTCTTCTCTTCCTCTTCCTTATCCCTCCGGTGCCATCCTAGATCTCGGGACGAGATCCTCTCGTAGTGGTGGAGTGTTGTGACGCCCCGAGACCGATGTGCCAGGTGTCTGCCAGTTTTTCGCTGTTGTTGCCTTGTCATTTTCTTGCGTGTTGCATCTTTCATGTCATCATGTGCATTGAATCATCATGTTTTCAAAACTTGCATCTGTCCCGGCCTCCCTGTTCCTTCCGTTGTCCGTTCTGAGTCCAGACACCCTTGCATGCGCCCGCGGCACGTTCGAAATATTATTTTATAAGTGGCCGAAAAATGTTCTTGGGTTGGGTTGAAAGTTGGTGTGTGGTCTTATTATAGTGTAGATAGACCGCCTGTCAAGTTTCATCGCATTCGGAGGTCGTTTGATAGCCCAACCGTTAAACTATAGCGGCGTTATAGCCGGGCACACGTCGGACGTTTTCGGTCTCTAGAAACTGTCGCCGGGCCTTCTCTCTTCTCTTTTCTCAGCCTGAAGCTTTCTGCACAGTCCGCTGTCAACCGCCAGGCCCCGAAACCCTCTCTGCACAGTGCATCGAACCCCTCGCGCGCGTCCGGAAGTTGTCCCGAACCCGACCCGGACAGTCATTTCTGTTGTGTCCGGATCATCCCCAAACATCTACAAAACGTCTCCGTTTTGTTAATTGGACTTCCCAACATATTTTTTCTCGACCGCTCGATTTTATTGGAGGGACGGATTAGCCCCTACCAAAATATCCACATGCTATATATGTATCAGTCCAACCCTAAAAATTAGGAACTTTGTCCCTCCACCGCCGCCATCGGGTCGCATCCCACCTCGGGATCGCCTTGCCCGATCCTCCTCGATCCCCTCGCGCAACCAGTGCATTCCATCGATCCATCCATCCAACCGTATCTCCCAGCGCCCACCTCCTCACCCCGAGCAGCTCGCGAGGCCCCGACCTCCTCAGCTCGTCCGGCCTGCAGCAACCTTGCCGGAGCTGCACCCGCGTCCCCGCCGGTGACCACCTCCATCAGGCCAGACCACGCAGCCGCTCGCTGCTTCTCTTTCCCTTCTTCTCTCATTCCCTCTGGTTTCCTCTCTCACATGTGGTCTCTCTTCTCCATAAAATTCACAGGCCACCATGGACAGCCCCAGGAGCTCCCTCGCACCCACCGGATCTGGCGTCTCACCGGAGAACGCCGTCCTCGCCCGGTTTCAGCCGCCCCTGCTTCCCATCGAGCCTCCCTGCCCTGGATCCGGTCGTCCCCGCGACGTCCCGCCGCGCCAAGCCCCTCCATCCGCGAGTCTCCTTCACTGCATCGATGCGGCAGCAATTCGGGCAGAGGAGGATGGCGCGTCTGCCTCGACACCCCGCGTGTTGCCTGCTTGCGTTGACCGCTACGCGAGGCCCAGCGATGCCCAAGGCCCAGCAACGTCTTCTTGTCACCAGATCCGGCCCAGCCGCTTCTGCACTTTCGGCCCATGGCCCGATGTGAGCATAGCCCAGCCCCTCCGCTATTTTGTGCCTATGCGTCTGATAGTTATGTTGCGCCTATTGCCTTACTGGGCCTCTCCTTAGATTCAGCCCAGTATAGTTTTTTTCCTGTTCTATGAATTTGTCTATTTTTTTCCAGAAAACTGCTATTTTATAGAAAAGTCCCTAGACAACATGCATATAATAACTCACAAACATAATTGGACTTCCCAACATATTTTTTCTCGACCGCTCGATTTTATTGGAGGGACGGATTAGCCCCTACCCAAATATCCACATGCTATATATGTATCAGTCCAACCCTAAAAATTAGGAACTTTGTCCCTCCACCGCCGCCATCGGGTCGCATCCCACCTCGGGATCGGCTCGCCCGATCCTCCTTGATCCCCTCACGCAATCAGTGCATTCCATCGATCCATCCATCCAACCATATCTCCCAGCGCCCACCTCCTCACCCTGAGCAGCTCGCGAGGCCCCGACCTCCTCAGCTCGTCCGGCCCTGCAGCAACCTTGCCAGAGCAGCACCCGCGTCCCCGCCGGCAACCACCTCCATCAGGTCGGACCCCGCACCCGCTCGCTGCTTCTCCTTCCCTTCTTCTCTCGTTCCCTCTGGTTTCCTCTCTCACATGTGGTCTCTCTTCTCCATAAAATTCGCAGGTCACCATGGACAACCCCAGGAGCTCCCTCATAGCCGCCGGATCTGGCGTCTCACCGGAGAACGCCGTCCTCGCCTGGTTTCAGCCGCCCCTGCTTCCCATCGAGCCTCCCTGCCCTGGATCCGGTCGTTCCCGTGATGTCCCTCCGCGCCAAGCCCCTCCAGCCGCGGGTCTCCTTTGCTGCATCGATGCGGCAGCAGTTCGGGCAGAGGAGGATGGCGCCTCTGCCTCGACACCCCGCGCGTCGCCTGCTTGCGTTGACCGCTGCGCGGGGCCCAGCGGTGCCCAAGGCCCAACAACGTCTTCTTGTCACCAGATCCGGCCCAGCCGCTTCTCCACTTTCGGCCCATGGCCCGATGTGAGCATAGCCTAGCCCCTCCGCTATTCTGTGCCTATGCGTCTGATAGTTATGTTGCGCCTATTGCCTTACTGGGCCTCTCCTTAGATTCAGCCCAGTATAATTTTTTTCCTGTTCTACGAATTTGTCTATTTTTTTCCAAAAAACTGTTGTTTTTATTGAAACTAAATTTACATAAAAAATTGATGCAACTAAAATTATCAAAGTATTTTCTATTCAAAATCATTAAAAGCAAAAAGAATTTTCATAAAGAACTTTTTTTGTTAGAAACTTTAATAGTAAAATTACATAATAAGTAAGTAATTAGAAATAAAATAAAATAAAATAAAATAAGTTTTTTGTTGTAAGTAGAAACAACACAAAATAAAATAAAGCAAAAAAGAAAACAAACAAACAGGGAAAAATAAAAAATATGCCACCTACTGGCCCTCCACGGCCTGAATACGACTAGAAACCCATCCATGGGCCAGGATTCAGGCCCGCAAAAGGCCCAGCAGGCCCATCGGGCATACCAGTGACAATTAGGCCCGAAAGCCTGGAATGGAGAGGAGCTCGAGAGGTGTGACGCTCCGAGACCGATGTGCCAGGTGTCCGCCAGTTTTTCGCTATTGTTGCCTTGTCATTTGCTTGCGTGTTGCATCTTTCATGTCATCATGTGCATTGCATCATCATGTTTTCAAAACTTGCATCCGTCCCGGCCTCCCTGTTCCTTCCATTGTCCGTTCTGAGTCCAGACACCCTTGCACACGCCCGCGGCACATCCGAAATATTATTTTATAAGTGGCCGAAAAATGTTCTCGGATTGGGTTTAAAGTTGGCGTGTGGTCTTATTATAGTGTAGATAGACTGCCTATCAAGTTTCATCGCATTCGGAGGTCGCTTGATAGCCCAACTGTTAAACTATAGCGGCGTTATAGCCGGGCACACGTCAGACGTTTTCGGTCTCCGGAAACAGTCGTCGGGCCTTCTCTCTTCTCTTTTCTCAGCCTGAAGCTTTCTGCACAGTTCGCCATCAACCGCCAGGCCCCGAAACCCTCTCTGCACAGTGCATCGAACCCCTCGCACGCGTCCGGAAGTTGTCCCGAACCCGACCCGGACAGTCGTTTTCGTTGTGTCAGGATCATCCCCAAACATCTACAAAACGTCTCCGTTTTGTTAACTGGACTTCCCAACATATTTTTTTCTCGACCGCTCGATTTTCTTGGAGGGACGGATTAGCCCCTAGCCAAATATCCACATGCTATATATGTATCAGTCCAACCCTAAAAATTAGGAACTTTGTCCCTCCACGCCGCCATCGGGTCGCATCCCACCTCGGGATCGGCTCGCCCGATCCTCCTCGATCCCCTCACGCAATCAGTGCATTCCATCGATCCATCCATCCAACCATATCTCCCAGCGCCCACCTCCTCACCCTGAGCAGCTCGCGAGGCCCCGACCTCCTCAAGCTCGTCGGCCTGCAGCAACTGCCAGAGCAGCACCCGCGTCCCCGCCGGCAACCACCTCCATCAGGTCGGACCCCGCACCCGCTCGCTGCTTCTCCTTCCCCTTCTTCTCTCGTTCCTCTGGTTTCCTCTCTCACCATGTTGGTCTCTTTCTCCATAAAATTCGCAGGTCACCATGGACAACCCCAGGAGCTCCCTCATAGCCGCCGGATCTGGCGTCTCACCGGAGAACGCCGTCCTCGCCCGGTTTCAGCCGCCCCTGCTTCCCATCGAGCCTCCCTGCCCTGGATCCGGTCGTCCCCGTGATGTCCCTCCGCGCCAAGCCCCTCCAGCCGCGGGTCTCCTTCGCTGCATCGATGCGGCAGCAGTTTCGGGCAGAGGAGGATGGCGCGTCTGCCTCGACACCCCCGCGCGGTCGCCTGCTTGCATTGACCGCTGCGCAGGCCCAGCGGTGCCCAAGGCCCAACAAACGTCTTCTTGTCACCAAATCCGGCCCAGCCGCTTCTCCACTTTCGGCCCATGGCCCGATGTGAGCATAGCCAGCCCTCCGCTATTCTTGCTATGCGTCTGATAGTTATGTTGCGCCTATTGCCTTACTGGGCCTCTCCTTAGATTCAACCCAGTATAATTTTTTTCCTGTTCTATGAATTTGTCTATTTTTCAAGAAAACTGATGTTTTACAGAAAAGTCCCTAGACAACATGCATATAATAACTCACAAACCGTGCATCGGATTACAAACTAAATATGGAAGTTGCTTAGAATTTTGTCTAGTTTCATAATATGTCATTTTCATCCATGTTTAAAATGCTTAAAAATGCTGTTTGCTTAAATTTGCTGCCTATGCCATGTTAAAATGCTTTATTTCATAACTAAATAACTGTAACTCCGAATTTAATAAACTTTATATGTAAATGGGGTGGAAAAATGCCTAGTTTAACATGGTGTACTTGTTTTGCATGTTTAATAACTCTAAAATTGTGTTTAGGGCAGAACAGTACCAAATCTATAAAATGCTCATGAGGATTTTTCCGGACTTGTTGTTTTGTTGTTTCGGCCTCATTTAAACTTGCCTAGATAGGTAGTTTTATTATGCTTCACCTCTTGCCATGCTTAACAAACATTTAATATTGTTGAGTACATAAACGAAGATAAACTAAATAAGTCACTGGTGTTTTCGTCAATATGCAATCGAAGTTGCATATTGAGCTCCACTTAATTTGTAGGGTTGTTTGTGCACTTTGCCATGCCATGCCTCATTAAACCGGACATGCATCATACTTGTTTGCGCATCGTGCCATGCTTATGTGGTGGTTGTTTACTATGTTGGGTGCTTCTTTCCGGTGTTGCTTCTTCGGGTTGGTTCCGATAACGTCGCGTTTGTGCGGAACCATTCGACTACGTCTGTTTGTCTTCTTCATGGACTCATTCTTCTTCCTTGCGGGATCTCAGGCAAGATGACCATACCCTTGAAATCACTTCTATCTTTGCTTGCTAGATGCTCGCTCTTTTGCTATGCCTATTGTCGGTGTCAAAACTGGCGGATCTCGGGTAGGGGGTCCCGAACTGTGCGTCTAGGCGGGATGGTAACAGGAGGCAGGGGACACGATGTTTTACCCAGGTTCGGGCCCTCTTGATGGAGGTAAAACCCTACATCCTGCTTGATTAATATTGATGATATGGGTAGTACAAGAGTAGATCTACCACGAGATCAGAGAGGCTAAACCCTAGAAGCTAGCCTATGGTATGATTGTATGTTGTCCTACGGACTAAAACCCTTCGGTTTATATAGACACCGGAGAGGGTTAGGGTTACACAAGGTCGGTTACAAAGGAGGAGATATCCATATCCGTATTGCCTAGCTTGCCTTCCACGCCAAGTAGAGTCCCATCCGGACACGAGACGAAGTCTTCAATCTTGTATCTTCATAGTCCAACAGTCCGGCCAAAGGATATAGTCCGGCTATTCGGAGACCCCCTAATCCGGGACTCCCTCAGTAGCCCCCGAACTAGGCTTCAATGACGATGAGTCCGGCGTGCAGTATTGTCTTCGGCATTGGAAGGCGGGTTCCTCTCCGAATTCTGTGTACCTGTCGAAATAATGTCCGGTTTCTTGTGAATGTTGCACTCCTTGGCTTCCACACCCAATAATGGCCACTTTCCACGTGTCGAGCGAATGTGAAGAGCCAGGGTGTTTTCACATTTACCCCCTAGCTGTGTGAATGAGCCGCCTATCTAAAAAGACGAGGATTCAGATCCAAATCACACCATCCTCCCTTGGCGAGCCTTCATCGGAGCGCGCCCGACAGAGATCCATTCCATCATGGCCGGTCGACGCAACTCCTCCTCTCGCACCCCTAGCTCCAAGCCTGGAGATTGGGAGAGATGTTCCGTCTCGCACAACAAATTAGTGATGCTTCAGTCCAAGGGATTTCTTCCCCCAGCGTGCATGGTCCCGGTTCGAGCCGGGCTCGCCACCTATAATGGCGGAGAGCAAGCGGAGAGCCTTCCCAATCCCTCCAAGGGAGAGCGGGTATGCCTTGTCCCTTATTTAGTAAGAGAGCTCGGATTTCCAATTCATCCGTTTCTCTGGGGGATCCTGGAGTTCTACGGCCTCCAGTTGCACAATCTTACGCCTACCTCCCTGCTGCATATCGCGGGATTCGTAGCCCTTTGCGATATGTTTTTGGGCTGTGAGGCTTATTTCACTCTATGGAAGAAGATGTTCTGCCTTGTGCCCTGTTCTCAGAAGGGGTCAATATATCAAGTGGGCGGAGCCGAAGTGTGGCGTATTGCCGGGACCGGATACCTGTCCGGGACACCAAAGAAGACGTCCGAAGACTGGCCTTCAGAATGGTTTTATATAGAAGACGTCCCCCTCCCGGATCCTATTCGGATCGGCCTTCCTGAGTTCAACAACGCCCCTTTGAAGAAGCGCCGGAGCTGGCGTCCACGGAGCTCCCTGGAGGAAGATGAGAGGGACATTCTTTACCTGATGAGCCGGATAAGTTTTTTAGCTCGATTCGGATTGACCATGATCGAAGTCATGGCCATATGCATCATGCGGGGGGTGCAGCCGCTTCAGTATAGAGGCCACCCCATGTGGGATTTCAACGGGGAGGATGACGCCACCCGGAACGGCCGCAAAGGGCCGGGATCGGCTGCAGATCTAATAAAGATCTTATCCACTTTGTACAAGGAAGAAGAGGAGGAATTCCTTTGTGTCAACCCGCAGGGCCAATTTTCTATGTACAATCCTCCGAGCTGGGAACGCGGAGACTTTTTATCGCCCATCCATTTCGTATTCCCTCAGTTAAGTATTCATTCTAGCAATTTCATCGCAGGAGCTGCGCCAGGCTGTAAAGGAGATAAACAACCCTCCTCCACAACCTGAGGACCTTGGACGGTCCCTTGACCCGGCCTCCTAGGAGGATCCGGACATATCTATGGAGCTGATCGATGGGGTATTTTACCAATCGAGTAATGACAATGCTTTGGTGGCCATTATGGCCGATTACCCTGGGCTAGTTCCAGCCTCACAGGTGACTGAGACCGAAGTCCCAGCAGTTCAAAAAGGGATCCGTCCTTGCATGTTTTTGATCGTCGTATAACAGCCGTGTTTTGCAGGAGAGGTCCTCGAGGCCGAAGGCCGAGCCTGCGGCGACTGGCCAACAAGGGGCCGCGAGGCCACGCAGGCTGAAAAGACCCGCAGTCCGGATTGAGACACCGGCGCAGCGGTATGGCGTGCCATCCTTATTGCAAGACATTATTCTCAAGGGCATATTAATGCCCATGCCTTCTTTTCAGGAAAAAGAGCGCTCGCCGGACTACACCCGGAGAGGCTACCAATCGCGCCTCCACAAGCCAGGCTCCAAGGCCGGTTTCGGAGGCGAGAACGAATACAAGGCGTGCGCCGGGTGCTCCTCCGACAGAGGATGCGGATAAACTGTCTGCCACCCATTCCGAGGTGGAAAGTGCCATGAACCACAGGCGTCGCCGGACTGTTCTTCGTGACGCTTGTTTCTCCCAAGAGGCATTGGATGCCTTCAACTCGGGAGAGGCGCACCTCCATGCCGCTCAAAATGGTCTAGCCAGAGCCACGGAGTAGTATGTAAAAGACATACGGGTGAGAAAATTTGGTGATTATATATATCAGTAGCCCCTGAGACTTGAAACAGTTAGGATAACTAATTTAAGGATCATTTGTTATGCAGGTTCTTACAGAAAAGAATACCCAACTGTCCTAGGAGCTGGAAAAGTGCAAAGCCCAACTTCAGGCCGCACTGGCCGCAGCAGGGGATCCCAAAGAGACCCCCTCTGGTAATATATCCTTCAAATGATAAGTATCATATAGAATGCGGCATGTATGCAGATCTGACGATAAAATTCCAGATGACACTGGAGTAAATCCGGATAAGCAGCAGCTCCAACGCCAGCTGAAGGCCGGTGAGAACGTGCTTGCGCGGGTGAGGCAGGAGAAAAATGTTCTCCAAGATGCCAACACCAAGCTGGGTGTGGAACTACAAGATGTTCGCGCCCAACTGTCGAACTCTGTTAAGGAAAATCGGCGGCTTCGACGCGGCATATTTAGTAAGTGCTTGAATGAACTTTGAAAAAGAGTTCAGCGAGGAAGCTGGCTGACAGAGTTATGTCTGTAGGTATGCTAACAGGTCGTCCTGCCGAGGAGATGCCTGGTTCAATGGGTGACCTTCTTCCCGAGCTCTCACAGCTGCATGAACGAGTTCGGCAGGTGATGCAAGGCGTCGCCCAGGCCTTGTGGCCATCTGTCTCCATACCCGAAGGCCTTGGAGAGCTTGCAGGAAAGCTGAAGGGAGCACGGCGGCACTTCCGATTATGGAAGATATCGGCCTGTCGTCAGGGCGCCAGGGAAGCCTAGGTAATGGTGAAGACACGATATACGAAGGCTGACCCGAACCACATGGCCGAAGTCAGACCTGTGGGGCCTGATGGGAAGGAGATCCCTGTGAGCTTAGTGTACGGCCAAGTAGAATTGGCCGCAAAGTGTTCCCAACAGGACTGTCGACTAGACAGCCTATTGGATGGTATTGAAGAGGAATTCAACCAGTCAAATTGACTATGTAATTTTAAGTGACATGTATAATGCCTTCTAGCCGGATTGCAGATCGTTTGTCGTGGCGGACCTTTTCGCCTCAACCTCGGGACCCGACAGTCCGGAGTGTATCTGAATACCCTCTCGGTTATGTAAGAACCGGGGCATGCATGGAGACCAGGCGTAGGGGTCATTAGTGCTTTATCAGACAAGTGCCCAACTAGTTATGTTATATTACATGGGTAGTAAGAAACATCTTCCAGGGAGAATAGTTCCGTTAAGGGTTCCTTTCCCTGGGTAAGCATGCCCTAAAGTGCATGTCCAGACAGCGATAAGAAGCGCAGAAAAATCATCTGGGGGCAGATATGAATAATAAAAGTCATCTTTTGTTCACCGACCGAATATTCCCTTACGAACGCTAGCTTTCGGCTTCACCCAGTCTGAGGTACACGTCCGGCTGACCCGGCGGTAACAATCGCAGAGGTGCTCCCCTTATGCCCTAGCCGAATTAACGGGAACGTAGGGCATAAATACAAGAGCCAGGCAACCCAGCTTGGCCAAAACTTAAGTCATATCGATGCATATAATGGTGAAAAAAGGTACATGCGGAAGTATAACACATGTGTTGGGCGTGAGGCCCAGGAAAATAACTTAAGCTTCTGTGAAAGAAGCCCCCAGGTATGAAGAGTGCGGCTAGTGCATCTGTAGTGTATGAGTGAGGCACAAGGTGACCCTTGAAGGCCTAGAGAAATAAAGGAAGAAAGGGAAACAAGACAGATGATGCGTATGCAGAAAATGGACAAAGGGAGGGGACTAAGATAGAGTCCGGTGCTAAGCATAGAATCTTCGAAGCCTGGCTGTGTTCCATGGGTTCGGCTCGAGTCGACTAGTCGATGCATCCCGCAGTCGGTACGCTCCACCGGTCAGAACTTCGTCGGTAATAAAGGGACCTTCCAATTTGGGCTTGAGCTTGTTCTTTTTCTTATCCGGCAACCGTAGAACTAGTTCGCCAACGTTATAAGTTTTGGCCCGTACTTCTCTGCTTTGGTATCTGCGAGCCTATTGCTGGTAAAATGCGGGACGGGCTTTGGCTACGTCGCGCTCTTCCTCCAAGGTGTCCAGACTATCCTGCCAATCGAGCTCGGCTTCTCTTTCTTCGTACATGTGCACTCGAGGTGAGTCATGAATTATGTCACAGGGCAGGACTGCCTCTGCGCCATACACCATAAAAAACCGGTGTATATCCGGTACTACGATTCGGCGTGGTCCGCAGCCCCCAGAGTACGGAGTCGAGCTCCTCTACCCAATGCGTGTCAGACTCCGTTAAGGAGCGCACTAATCTGGGTTTAATGCCACTCATTATAATACCATTTGCTTGTTCGACTTGACCGTTGGTTTGTGGGTGATAGACTGAAGCATAATCGAGCTTGATGCCCATTTTGCTGCACCAGAGTTTTACCTTGTTGGCCGTGAAGTTCGTGCCGTTATCAGTGATGATGCTGTGGGGGACGCCGTAACGGTGTACAACCCCGGATATGAAATCTATCACCGGTCCGGATTCGGCTGTTTTAACCGGTTTAGCCTCTATCCATTTGGTGAATTTATCCACCATGACCAATAAGTATTTTTTCTTGTGGGTTACCCCTTTAAGGGGTCCAACCATGTCAAGCCCCCAGACCGCGAAGGGCCATGTAATGGGGATTGTTTGGAGGGTGGTGGGTGGCATGTGGCTTTGATTTGCAAAGAGCTGGCAACCGGCGCAACGTTGGACCAAGTCCTGTGCATCTGCCCGGGCCGTTGGCCAATAGAATCCTGTACGGAAGGCCTTGCTTACAAGAGCTCGAGCTGCGGCGTGATGACCGCCGAGTCCGGCGTGAATTTCTGCTAGAAGGTTCCGCCCTTCCTCTTCGGAGATGCACCTTTAAGGACTCCGGTAGCGCTTTTTTTGTACAATTCTCCCTCATGGACCCTGTAGGCCTTGGATCGCCGTACTATGCAGCGTGCCTCATTTTGGTCCTGTGGAATTTCCTGTCTAGTTAGGTAGGCCAGGAAGGGTTCTTTCCACGGGGCAATAATGGCCATTATTTCGTGGGCTGAATTTGTTATTTCGGTGGCGGAGCCTCCAATTGTGTCAGAGAGTTCGGTATTGGGTATTTTGGCTGGGTCCGGACTGTTGTTACCGGTGTCCCCTTCCCATGCTACAGATGGCTTGAAGAGCCATTCCATAAATATGTTGGGAGGGACCATGTCTCGTTTTGCGCCGATGCGGGCGAGGATATCCGCCGCCTGATTGTTTTCCCGAGCCACATGATGAAATTCGAGCCCCTCGAACCGAGCTGACATTTTCAGGACGGCATTGCGATAAGATACCATTTTCAGATCCTTGGCATCGAAGTCTCCATTTATCTGGGATATCGCGAGGTTTGAGTTCCCGCACACCTCTAGGCGTTGAATGCCCATGGATACTGCCATCCAGAGACCATGTAGAAGGGCCTCATATTCGGCTGCGTTGTTGGAGTCCGTATACATTATCTGTAGTACGTATTCAACGGTATCTCCTGTTGGGGATGTCAAAACGACGCCAGCCCCCTGACCAGCCAACATTTTGGAGCCGTCGAAGTGCATGATCCAGTTTGAATATGTGTCGTACTCTTTAAGGAGTTCGGCTTCCGTCCACTCAGCGACGAAGTCAGCCAAAACTTGCGACTTAATAGCTCGCCGTGTCTTGTAAGTTATGTTGAACGGGAGGAGCTCAATGGCCCATTTTGCAATCCGGCCCGTCGCGTCGCGGTTGTTTATAATATCGTTAAGTGGTACTTCTGAGGCTACCGTTATCGAACACTCTTGAAAGTAGTGTTGCAGCTTCCGGGATGCCATAAATACCGCGTACGCTATCTTTTGATAATGCGGGTACCATGATTTGCATGGAGTAAGGACAGTGGACACATAGTAGACCGGCTTTTGAAGGGGGAATTTGTGTCCGTCCACTTCTCGCTCGACGACGAGCACTGTGCTTACTACTTGATGAGTTGCCGCAATGTATAATAGCATTGTTTCGCCAATGTTTGGCACGGCCAGGACTGGGTTTGTTGCCAATATGGCTTTTATTTCGTTGAGTCCGGCTGACGCGGCATCAGTCCACTCGAAGTGTTCGGTGCACCGGAGGAGGCGATAAAGGGGTAATGCCTTTTCTCCCAAGCGAGAGATAAAGCGGCTTAGAGCCGCCGCGCATCCAGTCAATTTTTGTATTTGTTTGAGGTCTGTTGGGGTAGCCAACTGTGACAATGCTCGGATTTTGGCCGGATTAGCTTCAATACCTCTACTAGAGACAATGAATCCCAGGAGCTTTCTGGCTGGTACGCCGACAACGCATTTTTCCGGATTGAGCTTGATGTCATATGTTCAGAGGTTGTCGAATGTGAGCCTCAACTCGTCTACTAGAGTTTCGACATGCTTGGTTTTAACGACCATGTCATCCACGTATGCCTCCACTGTTTTGGCAATCTGGTTTACCAGACATGTCTGAATCATGCGCTGATATGTTGCGCCAGCGTTTTTGAGCCCGAAGGGCATTGTGTTGAAGCAGAATGGGTCGTATGGTGTGATGAATGCCATTGCGGCTTGGTCTGGCTCCTCCATTTTAATATGATGGTAGCCGGAGTATGCGTCGAGGAAACACAATGAATCGTGTCCTGCGGTAGCATCGATGATTTGATCGATGCGGGGGAGGGGGAAGGGATCCTTTGGGCAGGCCTTGTTAAGGTCCTTAAAATCGACGCACAAGCACCAAGATTTGTCCTTCTTTGGTACCATCACCAGGTTTGCTAGCCAGTCCGGATGTTTTATGTCTCTGATGAATCTGGCCTCCAATAGCTTGGCTAGTTCCTCTCCCATGGCTTGTCTCTTAGGCTCGGAGAAACGTCGAAGAGCATGCTTAACTGGCTTGAATCCTTTTAGGATATTTAGGCTGTGCTCAGCCAGCCTGCGTGGGATTCCTGGCATGTCTGAAGGGTGTCAGGCAAAAATGTCCCAGTTCTCGCGTGGGAACTCTCGCAGTGCGGCATCGACATCAAGGTTAAATTGTGCCCCGATGGAAGCTTTTTTTGTAGGGTCCGTTGGGTGGACATGGAATTTGACTATTTCATCCGCCGGTTTAAAGGAGGTGGACTTGGATCTTTTATCGAGTATCACATCGTCCCTGTTCACCATGGAGCGCAGCGCAGTTAGTTTCTCGGCCGCTAGGGCTTCGGATAGTGCCCCGAGGGCGAGTGCGACTGTCTTATTTTCGGCGCGGAGTGCTATGTCCGGATCACTAGCAAGAGTGATGATTTCATTGGGCCCGGGCATTTTGAGCTTCTTGTACCCGTAATGGGGTATGGCTTGGAAGATTGTAAACGCCTCCCGCCCTAGTAGAGCGTGGTATCCGCTGCTGAACGGGGCCACTTGGAATGTAATTTCTTCGGACCTATAATTATCCGGCGTGCCGAATACCACATCTAGTGTGATTTCCCAGCACAGCGTGCTTCCCGACTAGGGATGATTCCTCTAAAGGTTGTGCTACTTTGCTCAATGCAGCTCCAGTCTATTTCCATCTATTGAAGAGTTTCCTCATAGATGAGGTTTAGTCCGCTGCTGCCGTCCATGAGTACCTTGGTGAGTCGAAAGCCATCCACGATTGGACTGAGGACCAGTGCGGCTGGTGCTCGGGCTGTTCGGAATTTGGGTTCGTTACTGGCATTGAAGGTAATAGTTGTGTCACTCCAACGATTTATTTCTGCTATGTGGCAGATTTCGGCCATGCTGCGGAGTGTTCGCTTGCGTCTATTATTTGATGCGAAGGTCTCAAAGACCGTTAACACCGTATTGTTGTCCACGGGATGGTGCTCTGTGGTTTTTGGGGGGAGTAGATTCTGACCACTTTTGGCCACCTGCCGGAGTATCCAACATGCTCTAAGGCTGTGCGTTGGTATTGCATCCGCTGTACTATGAATTTTGTAGGGTCCGTTGAGCCATCCCTCCAGTACGGTTCCTTGCCCCGTAGAGGGCTTTTGCTTTTTGGTAGTTAACCTATGTGCATTGTGATAATGCACCCTTTTATTTCAGACTGGGTTTGTATTCAGGGCCGGATTATCCCAAAATTTTATTTCGGTTTTCCAGGCGCTTTCCATCGCACAGTACTTTCGTACTATGGACACCAATTCGGTAAAGCGTGTAATTTCGCGGCGACTTATGGCGTTGAGGATTCCCTTGTCCGTGCAATTATTGCAGAAGAATGAAATTGCGTCTTCCTCGCAGCAGTCCTTTGTCCTGTTCATGACCAGGAGGAATCTGGCCCAGTAATGGTGTACTGTTTCTTCGGGCTCTTGCCTAATTTGGGATAGATCGCGTAAGTTTGGGTGGGTGGGTGGAATTGAATCCGAATCCTTACCCAATCTAAGACTCAGGGGCCAAGGAGTTTCCAAGCTCGAAATTTGGATTCTTGGATGTTTTCCGATAAATCTAGCCCGCTGCCTAATTCTAGGTTTAGGCCTTGAGTGACGTCCTCCCCTCCACGGGTATCCGGCTTGGAGGGATCTGGAATCCGGACATAGCTAGTCCTTAAGATAGATGAAGGGTTGCCGCATTGTTCCTCCACCACTGCAACGTGATGGGTGACCTGGGGAGAGTTGATCTCTCTCAGATCAGGTTTAGGCCCAATCTGATCGTAGTCTGTAGTGACTCCCAGGGCGGTGATGCGATCCAAGAGCTAGTTCAGGGAAGAGAGCTCCATTGGATCTAACTGCTCGGCGAGTTCCGAGTTGACATGAAGATTGCTTTCGATGACCCGAGTAGTCATCGTCGGCGCAGCGGCGGAACAGGCGGTCATAAGAAAACCACCTAGCCAGAGAGTTTGGCCGATAGCCAAAGCTCCCTCAGCAATAGTGCCGTCTTTAAAGACGGGATGAGACATCCTTCCTGGTGGTGACGGCACAGCGGAACTCTCAATGAAAGCACCAATGTCGGTGTCAAAACCGACGGATCTCGGATAGTTGGTCCCGAACTGTGCATCTACGCCGGATGGTAACAGGAGGCAGGGGACACGATGTTTTACCCAGGTTCGGGCCCTCTTGATGGATGTAAAACCCTACGTCCTGCTTGATTAATATTGATGATATGGGTAGTACAAGAGTAGATCTACCACGAGATCAGAGAGGCTAAACCCTAGAAGCTAGCCTATGGTATGATTGTATGTTGTCCTATGGACTAAAACCCTTCGGTTTATATAGACACCGGAGAGGGTTAGGGTTACACAAGGTCGGTTACAAAGGAGGAGATATCCATATCCGTATTGCCTAGCTTGCCTTCCACGCCAAGTAGAGTCCCATCCGGACACAAGACGAAGTCTTCAATCTTGTATCTTCATAGTCCAACAGTCCGGCTGTCCGGAGACCCCCTAATCCGGGACTCCCTCACCTATGCTGCGATACCTACCACTTGCTTATTGTAACACCCTCGATGCGACTATATCTCCCACGTGTCGAGGCACGACTTAGAGGCATAATCGCATTGAAGGCATATGTCGCAAGTCACGCAATCATCACAAACATCCCATGTAATATAGATAATAAAAAGGGATAACATAGTTGGCTTACACTCGCCATGTCAATCAAGTACATAAATAACATACATCATCCAAACACTCATGGCCCAACTACGGCGCCAAAATGAAAGATAACCCAACAAGCGACATGGTCCCGATCACCCCCAACAGGGCACCACTACTGATCATCAGGAAAGGAAACATAGTAACGTTGAGAGTCCTCGTCGAACTCCCACTTGAGCTCGAGCGCGTCACCTGGAGCGGAATCACTTGGACCTGCATCTGGTGTAATAGTAATCTATGAGCCACAGGGACTCAGCAATCTCGCACCCTCGCGATCAAGAGTATTTAAGCTTAATAGGTAGGGTAAGGTAAGTATAAGTGTAGCTACAACAAGCGACTAGCATATATGGTGGCTAACTTATTCGCAAAAGAGAGCGAGAAGAGGAGGCACAGCGCGAGCGACAAACTAGAGGACAACCTGCGCAAGCATTACTCCAACACCGTGTCCACTTCCCGGACTCCTCCGAGAAGAGGCCATCACGGTAACACACCCGGTTGATTCATTTTAATTAAATTAAGGTTCAAGTTATCTACAACCGGACATTAACAAATTCCCATCTGCCCATAACCGCGGGCACGGCTTTCGAAAGTTCAAATTCCTGCAGGGGAGTCCCAACTTAGCCCATGACAAGCTCTCACGATCAACGAAGGAATAGACCTCCTCCCAAGACGTTCCGATCAGACTCGGTATCTCGGTTCTTCAAGACACTTCGACAGGTTAAAACAAGACCAGCAACACCGCCCGAATGTGCCGACAAATCCCGATAGGAGCTGCACATATCTCGTTCTCAGGGCACACTCAGATTGTCCAAACTTCCGGTAGGTCGGCCCAGAGTTGCCCCAGGTAGCCACCGGTGGCTGACGAGGTGGACCAACACTCAGAGGAGCACTGGCCCGGGGGGTTTAAAATAAGATGACCCTAGGGCTCCGGAAACCCAAGGGAAAAGAGGCTAGGTGGCAAATGGTAAAACCAAGGTTGGGCATTGCTGGAAAAGCTTTAATCAAGGCGAACTATCAAGGGGTTCCCATTATAACCCAACTGTGTAAGGAACGCAAAATCCGGGAACATAACACCAATATGACGGAAACTAGGGCGGCAAGAGTGGAACAAAACACCAGGCGAGAGGCCGAGCCTTCCACCCTTTACCAAGTATATAGATGCATTAAGATAACAAGATAATATGATGATATCCCAACAAGTAAATAAATGTTCCAACAAGGAACGGCCTTCAATCTTCACCTGCAACTAGCAATGCTATAAGAGGGGCTGAGCAAAGCGGTAACATAGCCAAACAATGGTTTGCTAGGACATGGTGGGTTAGAGGTTTGACATGGCAATTTGGGAGGCTGGCAAGCAAATGGTACGCATCGTAGCATTGGCATAGCAAAGAGCGAGCAAACTAGCATAGCAAAGATAGTAGTGATTTCGAGGGTATGATCATCTTGCCTGCAAAGCTGTCAGAGTTGACTGGATCCTCGAAAGAAAACTCAACGGGATCCTCGTTAGCAAACTCGTCTCCCGGCTCTACCCAAACAAGACAAACAAGCAACAAGGACACAATCAACCACATGCAAGGATCAAACAATATGATGCAATGATGATATGCTATGCGGGATGCGATGCGGGATGCATATGCAAGATGTGACAGGAAATGCATGAACCTGGCCTCAACTTGGAAATCCAAGTGTTCCACTAGAAAGATGAGATGAAATTGCTTGAAAACGATATAAAGAATGCCGGAATCGGAGTTACGGTTTGGAAATGGCAAGCGATTCAAATATGACACCGGTCTGCGATTTACAGCAAGTAACCAACTAAATGCAATGAGATGAACATGCTACTGCACTGAAACATGACAACAAAATACATGGCAGGGATGCTTTCAAGATGCTTAACAAAAGTCTAGCACTGAGCTATGGCCAATTCATCCATTAACAGGTTCAAACAAGCATGGCAAAAATGCATATGGAAAACAGATCTCAGACTTACTGAAATTAAGACTTGTCTGGAATTTCAGACCAAGTAGCACTTTTCGGAGCAACGAAACTACATGCTACAGGACCTGAACATGGCAAAGAAAGGAATGGCATGGAGCTACTCAAATAGATTAGCAAAAGTCCCTTAGTGACCTTGAGCCAAAAGGGATCAGAAAATATACTAACTAGCACGTGAACATAGCAAAAACATAATCAGTTTTCAGACTTGGTGAAAACTGGCACATGCGGAAACATAACTCAAGTAGGCATGTTTACGAGCTCGATGCACTCACTACGGAGCAAGTCATGACAAGATAAGCATACATCTATCAAGAACACACAAAATTCAAGCTAGACATGGCAAGAACAATGGCATAGCATGCACGGATCAACTAAAACATCATTGGCAAAATTGCAAACAAGTTGACAATCTGCCCAGATTCACAAAGTAGCAAAACTAGAGCTCGATTGACTCAAGCTATGGTGCTCCATAAATTCAAACAAAGACATGGATGGATAGAGCACTAAAATATGAATAAAACATCCTTACTGATCATCCTCAAAAGAGGCACGGATCACTAGGAAACAACATGAACATATGGCAACATGAGATAAATAGATCAAGGACTTAGTGGAATTGCTAAGTCCCTGAGAACAGAATTACTAAGTGCACCACTTTGCAAGCTTGCACTAGTCACCACACACATCACAAAAATACATGGGTTGCACCTCTGGAAAGATGACAAAACCCTTAACAAAACATATGTAGAGCATCAGGGCATATCATGCACACAATAATCAAGGCAAAAATGACAAAAAGCTAAATGGAGTAGCAGATCTGACAATTAACTCAAGTAGCCCTCTTCTGACAGCATTTCGGGCATCAAGATGAACTCAAATGAAAATGATGCAATGGAATGAAATGATATACTCTCTGAGATGAACATTTTGATATGCTATATGCATGAATCGGAGCTACAGATGCAGAGTTATGACATGATGAATATAGGCACTTGGATCTGAGAATTTGGGACTTAGGAGAAAAAAAACGACCTAGGGTGTACTGTAGCCGATCCAGATCTGGGCGCACACAAAACGATGTCGCCAGAGCACTGTTCACCGGGGAGTTCGCGGGAGAGAGGAGGTCGGCCGGACGGCGGGGCGTCGCCGGAGTTGGCTCCCGGAGCTGAAGGAGAGGCGGGGTGGTCCAGATCCCACGCGGGACCCGAGGGGCACGGGCCCGGGCGGCGATGGGCGCGGACGAGGCCGGAGGAGCCGGGCGGAGTGGCGTACGGTGGTGGCGCGGCTCGCCGGCGGCGCGATTCCCGGGCGGCGCGCGGGCGGCGAGGTAGGAGAAGGCGGCGGGGCGCAGGCGAGGCGGCTCGGGCCCGGTCGCTGGCCGCGATAGCCGACCGTGGGCCTCAGTGGCCGCGGGCAGCGGCGGCGGCTGTCAGGTCTGGGATGGACATGTCCGGCGCGTCGGAGGGGAAAATTAGGGTTTCGGGGAAGAGGAAGATCCGGATTCGGAGGGGTTCTTTAAATAGGCATAGGAGGAGCTAGGAGAGTCCAAACGAGGTGCGGTTTTCGGCCACGCGATCGTGATCGAACGCTCTAGGTGATGGAGAAGAGTTAGGTGGGTTTTGGGCCAAATTGGAGGGGTGTTGGGCTGCAACACACACGAGGCCTTTTCGGTCCCTCGGTTAACCGTTGGAGTATCAAATGAAGTCCAAATGATACAAAACTTGACAGGTGGTCTACCGGTAGTAAACCAAGGCCGCTTGGCAAGTATCGGTCCAATCAGGAAATTTTTAATCCCCACACACGAAAGAAAAGTAGAAATGACCACCGGAGGAGAACGAAGCGCCGGAATGCAAAACGGACAACGGGGAAAATGCTCGAATGTATGAGAAGAACACATATGCAAATGCAATGCACATGATGACATGATATGAGATGCATGACAACGATAACAACACACAGAGACAAAAAACCCGAACCCGAGAAAATAAAATAACTTAACGCCGGAAACGGCAAGAGTTGGAGTACATATTGGGAAAGTCATATCCGGGGTGTTACACTTATCATGCCTCCCATATTGTTAAGCCAAGCCTCTAACCCAACTTGTCCTAGAAAACCATTGTTTGGCTATGTTACCGCTTTGCTCAGCCCCTCTTATAGTGTTGTTAGTTGCAGGTGAAGATTGGATATTGTTCCATGTTGGAACATGCATATTTTGTTGGGTTATCACAATATCTTTTATTTAATTAATGCATCTATATACTTGGTAAAGGGTGGAAGGATCGGCCTTATGCCTAGTGTTTTGTTCCACTCTTGCCACCCTAGTTTCCGTCGTATCAGTGTTATGTTCCCGGATTTTGCGTTCCTTACACGGTTGGGTTATAATGGGAACCCCTTGATAGTTCGCTTTGAATAAAACTCCTCCAGCATTGCCCAACATTGGTTTTACCATTTGCCACCTAGCCTCTTTTTCCCTTTGGTTCCGCGGACTCAAGGGTCATCTTTATTAAACCCCCCAGGCCAGTGCTCCTCTGAGTGTTGGTCCAAAACAGAGCCACTTGCAGCGCCACCTCGGGGAAACTCGAGGGCTGGTTTTAGTTGTACGTAGTGTTCATCTGAGTGTGCCCTGAGAACGAGATATGTGCAGCTCCTATCGGGATTTGTCGCCACATTTGGGCGGTGTTGCTGGACTTGTTTTACCATTGTCGAGGATGTCTTGTAACCGGGATGCCGAGTCTGATCAGATTGTCTTGGGAGAAGGAATATCCTTCGTTGACTGTGAGAGCTTGTGATGGGCTAAGTTGGGACACCCCTGCAGGGTTTTGAACTTTTGAAAGCCGTGCCCGTGGTTATGGGAAGATGGGAATTTGTTAATGTCCGGTTGTAGAAAACCTGAAGTTGATCTTAATTAAAATGCATCAACCGCGTGTGTAACCGTGATGGTCCCTTTCCGGAGGAGTCCGGGATGTGAACACGGTGTTGGAGTAATGCTTGACGTAGTCTACGATCACTTCTTGATCATAGTTGTTCGACCGTGCTTTTGCCTTCTCTTCTCGCTCTCATTTGCGTATGTTAGCCATCAAATATGCTAGTCGCTTGCTGCAGCTCCACCGCATACCTTTTTACCCTACCTATAAGCTTAAATAGTCTTGATCGCGAGGGTGTGAGATTGCTGAGTCCCCGTGACTCACAGATACTTCCAAAACTAGTTTGCAGGTACCGATGAAACCGTGCCGGTGACGCAACCAAGCTCAAGGAGGAGCTCGATGAAGATCTTGTTCATTGTGTTGTTTTGTTTCAGTTGATCAGTAGTGGAGCCCAGTTGGGGCGATCGGGGATCTGTGTAGCATTTGGGGTAGTCTTCTTTTATTTGGGTTCCGTAGACGGACCTTGTGTGTATCTAGATGATGTAATGCTTTATTCTTGTAATTGTGTGAAGTGGGGATTGTAAGCCAACTAGTACCTTTTTCCCTTATGTATTACATGGGTTGTGTGAAGATTAACTCACTTGCGACATTCCTTTCAATGCGGTTACGCCTCTAAGTCGTGCTTCGACACGTGGGAGATATAGCCGCATCGAGGGCGCTACAAGAGGGGTGCGGCAGTGGGGCTTATAAACCACTGCGCGCCCCTCTCAGCTGGCGAGGTGGGACTAAACATTTGGGCATGGGCAGCACGAGGCCCTTGGTCCCGGTTGGTGCCACCAACCGGGATTAAAGGGGGGCATTGGTTGGTGCCACCAATCGGAACCAAAGGCCGCCACTTCCCACCCTTTGGGCTGCCGAAAACTGACCTTTGGTCCCGGTTCGTGGCACCAACTGGTACTAAAGGGGGCATTGGTCCCGGTTGTTGCCATGAACCGGAACCAATGCTCTGGGTATATAAGCTGGACTTGTCAAAATTTCACTATCAGTTTCCCCCCGCCTTTCGCCGCCCCCCCCGACGCCGCCCAGTCGCCCCCCGTCGCCGTCGTCGTCGCCCTCCGCCCCCACCGTCGTCGCCCTCGCCTGCCGCCCCCGCCGCCGTAGCCCTCGCCGGCCGCCCCTGTGTTAGTAGATATCGATTTTAGTTTAGTGCATTTTAGGTTAGTGTAGAGGAAAAAGTAAAATAAGGAAAATGAAGAATAGATGAAGAAGGAAAGAAGGAAGAAGAAGAAGAAAAAGAAGCTGGAGAGGAAGAAGGAGAAGAAGAAGGAGAAGAAGAGGAGAGGAAGAAGAGGAAAAAGAGGAGAAGAAGAAAAATAGAAAAATATTCTACTTTTTCTTCTTCTCCTCTATTCCTTTCTTCTTCTCCTCTTTTTTGTTCTTTTTTTCTTTGATCTTCTCCTCTATTAATCCTTTCTTCTCCTTTTTTTTCTTCTTCCGGACACCACGGAGGTGGTTAATTAGTAGTTGAACTAGTTAAACTAGTTTATTTATAGCAAATGCTTAATTAGTAGTTGAACTAGTTGATTTAATAAAACTACTTTATTTATAGTAAGTGCTTAATTAATTAGTAGTTGAATTAGTTGATTTAATAAAACTACTTTATTTATAGTAAGTGCTTAATTAATTAGTAGTTGAACTAGTTGATTTAATAAAACTACTTTATTTTACTATATATATAAGTAGTTTATTTTTAGTAAGTACTACTTTATTCTATTTATAGTAAGTGCTTAGTAGTTGAACTACTTGAATTAATAAAACTAATTTATTTTACTATAGAAGTAGTTTATTTTTAGCAAGAAAATTAATCAAACTAGTTTATTTTTTAGTTAAAGCAATTATTCCCGCATCGACATCGACGATGCCTATCCCACATCCTCGTCGTCGACTCGGCGGAGGGGGCCAGCTTGATCAGAGAGGTCATGTCTGGGACTGGGCTCCGCCGGGATGGTTTTGGGATGTGCTACCTTCCGGGGGGCGTAGGTTGGTGAGGAGCCAGCCCGTCGTTGACCCGATCCTTTTTTGGTGGCGGTCGCGTGGGCCAGTGACGATGCCGAGGCTTCCGGACACCGCGGAGGTGGTACGTCACCGTGTCAGCGAGGAGGACGAGCACATCCGTCGCTACATGGTTGCGTTGGAGTGCAGGTTCGCTAATACCTGGCAGGTTCTTCAGGGATCTCACTGGAGCGATCCTGTGATGGTTCCTTCTCTTTGGGTGTCCACCGCCCATGTCGATACCTGTCGGGCGCTACGGTTCTAGTTGTACTAGCGATGTTATATGTATTCGAGGTGTATTAGTGATAATATCTGATGATGTACGAACGCAAGAGATGATGTAGTTTTGCTTATAATTGAATGCATCCTAATTTAAATACTACTTTATTTTGCGATTTGATTTTGCTTATTGAATGCTCAAATTGGAAAACTACTCCTACTTTGAATGCTAAAATTGGAGAGCACTATGCAAGACATATTCATATGATTAGTTGATAGCTTTTAGGGTTTTTGTTTTTGCAGAAATCTAGGAGCCCCCCTCCATCATCCACGCCGTCGTCCCCGTCACCGACCCCCTCCGACATCAAGGTGAGACCAGCCAAATCCTTTTTTAGAAAGATAATTAAACGATATTTTGGGTTGACTTTAAGTCTGTCGAGTCTCCACCATATATGAGAGGACGAAGAAGCCCGACTGTTGTCGTGGGGGTCGTTTCTCCTTCTTCTTCGGGTGCTAGACCTTTGTTATGCACTAGGGGAACAAGGAGTAACGACCATCACCAACGGGCGCAAATGTCAGAGAGGAATCAGTGAGGGAGAGTTCCACCATATATATATATATATGAGAGGACGAAGAATCCTGACTGTTGTCGTGGGGGTCGTTTCTTCTTCTTCTCCGGGTGCTAGACCTTTGTTATGCACTAGGGGAAGAAGGAGTAACGACCATCACCGATGGTCGCAAATGTCAGAGAGGAATCTGTGAGGGAGAGTTCCACCAGATATATATATGAGAGGACGAAGAATCCCGACTGTTGTCATGGGGGTCGCTTCTCCTTCGTTCCCGTGTGCTAGACATTTTGGTGTAATGCACTCGAGGATGAAGTGAGGAGCGACCATCACCGAGAGTCGAATATATACACCACGTGAGCTGAGAGTTTTCAAGAAAAGACTCGACAGACTGATAGTCAAATCTTGATGAATAATAATGATCTAATTTAGTTTTTGTAGTACATATATTTAATTGTACAAGTTTAATCTTTGAATTATGAACGTAGGAAATGTCGTCATCAGACGACGAAAGTCTCCCAAGGGAGTGCAGCTGGTGCCACGACGATCGAGGTTTGTGCGACAGGCCTCACCTGGACGATGATCGGCGCTTCAGCATTAAGCTCGAGGAGACCTTCGATGTTGAAACGGTACGCAACGATGACAAGTGTTTTTTCGTAATTAAGCATGACTACAACTATTTCAATGTGTAATTTTGATCTTTTACAATTCGAGTAGCTTATTCCATGCCATGCAAGACGCTATGTCTTGGAGAGGATGGATTTTGAAGACCATGCAAGTTTCGAAACAAAGAAAATTCACCTAAGGACTCATCATGATGTGGATTTCAAAGTAAAGTTGTACAATTCTGAGAGTGTAACCTATTTTGGTTGCAAAAAATGGGAAGCACTTTGCAAGATGTATGGTTTTGATGAGGGTATGCTTGTCACCATGGATCTTGATGATCCTGAAATCCAGCAAGGCAATATGAACATTTGGGTCCTTGTTGATGTGCCTCCAATTCTACTGCTATGTGATTTTCTCAAACATAGTTAGTAGCTAATTTATATTGTTTATTTCAAAATAGTTGACAACTTATTTCCATTGACAGCTTATTTTCATTCTTCAAAGAATGTGCGGGAGATGGTAGACAAAACCCACTACACCGATGGCTCCGAATTAACTTATCAGGAGAAAAATCATCTGGTCGGATTTTGTACTAATATTGAGAATTACAATACCTACAATCAAACTCCTCAACATTATGGTCAATACGTGCCACTAGTGCACGTGTTGAACTACGGTAACTACCATGGAGATACCCTGGTAAGATTTTTTTACTATTATGACATCCGTGCATCTTTTGCATACTTCTAAAACTAGTACGTCATTGCTAACTATGAAGTTATTACTATGTTTTTCAACAAAGAATCCCAGAGGATTGTGTGCCTCATTTGATGTATCAGAATGGCAGCCTTCATGTTTTGAACATATATCCAGGTCATCCTATGAATCCTAAAATGTATGGATAGTCGTAAGGAGGTTCTTGGAAGCAAAAGGAAGCGAAGCGCAAGAATTGGAGAAAGGATGATCACCATTCTCCATAATGGAGAGTCAAAGTCTATATTGTTTTATGCTATTTTACCTTAAAGAGGGTATTTAGGTCCTACCTAATACTGATGATCATGTGTTAAGAACAATTAAGTAGGGTTGGTTCGATGACTATCAGGATGATGATCGTATGGCTTGTTATTAATAACGAGTAGAAGTTGTATGATGATGATTAGTAGGACTTGTTATTATGATGATGCATGATGCGAGCATGAAGAGTCATTATATATCTGTGGGTGAAATGAACATGGATTGGATTGAAGTGAAGGCAACATGCATGTGGTGCATGTCGAAAGTAGTACAATCCAAACTTGATCAAGTTAGGATTAGTATTACTTTCGACATGCACCACATGTTGCCTCACTTCAATCTAAGTCATGTTTAGGAATATCAGTAGCAGTAGCACGGAGATAAGAGAGGACACATCTCTCGATTAGCTACCTATACCAACCTAAATTAACCCCCAAAACCCCAAAACCACCTCCTTTCAAAAAAACCAGCCCCTGAAATGCTGACGTGTGGAAGATTATTGGTCCCGATTGGTGCTACCTACCGGGACCAAAGGCCCTTGTGCCTGGGCTTGCTGGAGCGGCCACGTGGAGGCCCATATGTCCCGGTTAGTATAAGAACCGGGACAAAAGGCCTGGGGCATTAGTAACGACCCTTTAGTCCCGGTTCCCCAACCGGGACAGATGGGCCTTGTCGGTGACAAAACCGGCGGATCTCGGGTAGGGGGTCCCGAATTGTGCATCTAAGGCGGATGGTAACTAGAGGCATGGGGCACAATGTTTTACCCAAGTTCGGGCCCTCTTGATGGAGGTAAAACCCTACGTCCTGCTTGATTAATATTGATGATATGGGTAGTACAAGAGTAGATCTACCACGAGATCAGAGAGGCTAAACCCTAGAAGATAGCCTATGGTATGATTGTATGTTGTAGTTGTTGTGTCCTACGGACTAAAACCCTCCGGTTTATATAGACACTGGAGAGGGTTAGGGTTACACAAGGTCGGTTACAAAGGAGGAGATATACATATCCGTATTGCCTAGCTTGCCTTTCACGCCAAGTAGAGTCCCATCCGGACACGAGACGAAGTCTTCAATCTTGTATCTTCATAGTCGAACAGGCCGGCCAATGGAGATAGTCCGGCTGTCCGGAGACCCCCTAATCCAGGACTCCCATAGTAGCCCCTGAACCGGGCTTTCAATGACGATGAGTCCGGCGCGCAGTATTGTCTTCGGCATTGCAAGGCGGGTTCCTCCTCTGAATATACCATGGAAGAATTTGAATATAAGGATAGTGTCCGACACTGCAAAATAAGTTCCACATACCACCGTAGAGAGAATAATATTTCCACAAATCCAATTTGCTGACTTGTTTGTGCAACATGACATTATGTCATGGCCCGGTGATTATTCGAACCGTTTCCTTTAACTAGCCCCGCACATAACGCGAGACAGTTTTTTGACAAGTCTTGTCAAAGCAAAGATCGTGTCCCCTTATCACGGGATTCTCATCAATACGGGCGTGGGTAACCCAACCGCCATCGATTACAGTGCTTGGGGGATAAGCGAGTTTTACTGGGCTAGTGGGGACGCTTAGTTTCGTCCACCCATATAAAGGGATGAGCATTTACCGTTTCATCCACGCCTTCTTCCTCCTTTGCTCATCCACCTTCGCACACTCGAGCTCTAGCGCCCAAGTCCACATCCCTTCCCTCGACCTTCTCCAAACATGTCCGAAGCAGGAGGAAAATGGATGGCTTCCTCCATTACGGAGGGACATATCAAGAAGCTACGCAGAGCCGGATACTTAGCCGCGAATATCGCGCATCGGCTACCCGCTGCGGGGCAGATCGTCCCTACCCCGGAACCTCACGAGAGGGTAGTTTTCCTCCACCACTTCCTCCGCGGACTGGGGTTTCCCCTCCATCCATTCGTCTGTGGTCTCATGTTCTACTACGGGCTGGACTTTCATGATCTAGCCCCGAACTTCGTCCTCAACATTTCGGCGTTCATCGTCGTGTGTGAGGCTTTCCTCCGCATCCGGCCCCACTTCGGCCTGTGGTTAAAGACCTTCAATATCAAGCCGAAGGTGGTGGGAGGCCAACAAGCAGAATGCGGCGGAGCCATGGTGGGCAAGATGCCCAACGTTATATGGCTTGAAGGCTCCTTTGTGGAGACCACAAAGGGATGGCAATCGGCATGGTTCTACATCACCGAGCCGCGCAACGCAAAATGGGCGGCGGCCCCCGAGTTCCGATCCGGATTCCCTACACGGCTCATTTCCTGGAAAGAGAAGGGCTTGTCGTGGGGTTCATCGGTGGAGCTGGATGGACTCCAGAAATGTATCCGGAGTATGGCAAGCAACAAGCTCAAGCTTGTCAACATAGTCCAGGTTATGCTCATCCGCCGGATCCTCCCGTGTCAACAACGGGATTTTAACTTGTGGGAGTTCGACCCGGCCCAGCACCAGACTCTGAGCGAGCTCTTCGATACGACGCACAAGGACGTCTGGAAGGTGCTATTCAAGGGCGCCGAGGTCCCTCCTTCTCTCACCGAGGACCGCGGACTAAGCGCAAAGCGCCTAGCGTGTTCGGTGAGTTCAATACGTCCCGCAGGACATTTATTTCCCCTAGATTAATCATGTGCGGGGTCTAATCTCCATGCCTTTGACAAGACTGGGTGGAGACGTCAGGGCAGATTAACTGTCCGGCCCCTTTGACCGAAGACACTGTGGGTGCTCTCGTGACGGAGATGTTAGCTCCGGCTCCTTACAAGGTGCCGGAGAAGACCAAGAAGGCCAAGGGAACCCGAAAGAGTTCCCGACGCCAGGCGTCGTCGGACTCACCGTCCGATGACTCTGCAATGCACTCCTCCCCTGAAGACAAGGAAGAATAAGAAGATGCTCCCCCTCCAGTTGGGGGAGATAAGAAAAGGAAGGCCGCCCCAACTGGGGGGCCCGAAGGGTCCAAGAAGGGAAGGACTCTCCTTTCGGACAGTTCCATCACCGCCGACGAAGGCGAAGACGAGTGGTTGCCCAGGGCCAAGCCCCTGGGGAGATCGCAAGTATTCGGATACCAGAGTAACTCATAGCATCCCTTAGTCGCACTGCTTTCCCTAACGCCGAACATGATTATGCAGGCCGCCATGAGTCAGTATCGATGTATCATCGGACGGTCCCTGGGCTCGTCAGACATGGATAGGGATCCAGTCCCGACCGCCACCTCCCCTCATCCTGCTGACGACGCCGAGGTGCTGTCTCACAAGGCACCGAGTCGAGGGGAGATAGTCCCGGAGGCGCCTCAAGGCGGCCTCCCGGACTCCGGGAGCCGAGGGGACAAGGCCCCTGAGAGCTCCGAGTTCGGCCCTCGGCCGAACACCACGCCGAAACCTCCAGTGGTTTCGGGCTCGGGCAGGCGGCCTCCTTCTAATAGGGGTGAGATGCCTGTACCGGTGACCTCTGTCCATCCAGAGGTGCCGGGCAATCTACTGGAAGCGCTTCGCAGCGCTTCCATCGACGAGGAGCACCGCACTATCATGAGTGCGGTGATCCAGAAGGTTCAGTCCGCCAAGAGCGGATTGACTGAAGCCTGTGCCAGCCTTCTAACAGGCTTTGAGGTAAGTGTTTAAAATATAGGAAAATATTACCGCATAGATAGTAGCCCAGGATGCTCTCTTCGGTGTTCACAAAGAAAAGCCGAACAGAGGATCAAACAATATCGCAGGAGTATAATATGAGTATGTCAATATGCTATGTAGGCTTCGCTACCGGCGTCCGCCGCACTGACTGCGGAGGTCGCCGTACTGAAGCAGGACCTTAAAGGGTCCTAGGACGAGCTCGGCCTTGCCAAGAGGCAGCTCAAGGAGAACAAAGGTAAGTAGTACCTAGTCTGTGGATATGGATAAAAAGAGTGCGATTGCAAAATGACAGGATCATCATGAATTTGCCAGGGGCCACGAAGGAAGTGGCGACCCTAAAGCAAGCACTATTCGAGACCGAAGATAAAGCGGCCAAGGAGCGCACCGAGCGAGAAAAGAAAGAGGCTCGGGTGGGCGAGGTGCGGCAAGAGCTCCAGGCTCTCGTGACGAAGCACGAAGCGTTGGAGCTTGACTCGAAGACGCGGGAGCCTGAGCTTGCCGCGGCCCTCGAGATTGCAAAAAGTGCCAAGGCCGAAGCCCAAAAGGCCCTCCAGGAGATCGACGCAATGAAGAAGATAGCGGCGGGGAAGGCATTCTATATGTAGAGCAAGCATGTGAAAGTAAATTACCGATTACTTACCCGAATTCGGAGCTCTCCAGGAGCATTCGCATATTTGCCCCGCAGCGTGTCGGATGCCGCGCAGTTTTATCAGGCTGAGGAGGGAAGCTTAACGGAGAAGCTGTTCTGGTCTTAGTATACTGGGGCCGAACACCTGATGCCTCTGAGCGACCAGCTAAAGCAGCTGGTCGAGCTACACAAGGCGGCCGAACAGGCCATTAAGGGCCTTATAGTCCGGCTGTGGCCTGGCGGCGCCCTTCCGAACAGCTACTTCGGCCTGGTGAGGCGGCTTGTGGATGCTTGCCCACGGCTCGAGGTCGTCAAGCGGTCCGTCTGCATCGAAGGTGCACGCCGGGCTTTCGCCCGTGTGAAGGTGCAGTGGGCCAAGCTAGACGCCGTGAAGCTGATCAAGGAAGGACCGCCGCAGGGCAAGGAGCATCGCACCCCCAAAATTTATTATGAGGGTGTCCTGAAGGGTGATCATCTTGTAGCGGACAAATGTTCAAAGGATGTAATATTTGAGTAAACTTGCTCGTGTGATCCTGTATGGTGAAAACTTGTTTCATATGCGCTATGCAACGCTTGTGTGAATTTAAAATATTACCTTCTGTTTGGTTGTTTATCCAATCTGAGAGATGGCTAGCCCTCGGCTTCTGCCCCCATGCCACGAGTGCTGGGGTGTTTGGGATAAACCTGAGCACTCCTGTTCCCATGTTTGGGTCCTTCGAGGGAGGTGCTCAGCACAACGAACAAGGCAACCGGACTAATAATGCTTTATCACTCTCACTTAGCCATAGAATTCTTTAATTTTAAATTTCGGCAAAGCCCCTAGTATTCGGAAGGCCGAATTCGGGGAACGATACACGCCTTTAAGCCGGACAGGGCCGGCCCCTCGCTCTAAGCGGCATAAGTCTTTAGGGACTCGAAAACCTCATCGAACAGCGACCAGTCTCTCGCCTTATCATGACAGTCAGTTTTAGCTTTTCTCTACTAAGGTGCTAAGCCCAGCAGAACGGGGGCACAATCGCAGTAGTTCTCCTAGCGCTACCTTAGCCGATAGAGCGGAACGTAAGGTACCAAAACATAGGAGTCGGGCAAACCCAACATTTGACCAAAGACATGATTCGGAGCTGATGCATATAATGCTATAAGTTCGGGGTGCCGCACTTGTGAAAGTGTTCGGACTTTTCACACCATATTGTGGGGTACGTAAGCCCCTGGTGTATTGGTCGTACCAAAGTGTATGGTTGCAAGGCGTCATTAATGAACACATATATATATAACAAGAATGCAATAATAGTCGTAATGTTATGCATTGTTTATTCAAAAAGGTGCGTTAAAGCAGAATGATACAGATAGTGCGATAAGCAAAGAGTAGGATTATATCCCTTCCAAGGGCAAGCTAAGGAATATTATTAAATCAAATATTTCGCTCGTTATTGTAATCCACCTGGGAATGCCATGGTGTGACGTAGCTTTCTGCCTCCTTGGTTGCTGCATCATGTGTTCGGCAATAGTGCTGCCGGACACGGTTTCTAGAGACTAAGGTCCTGAAAAAGAAAAAAATAACCAAACGGGAAGCCCCTAGTGCAGTTTAAGCCGCGTCTTGGGGCGTGCCGCAGTGTGCCCCCCTCCCCACCTGTGCCCATGGTATTTTTAATGCGTAATTATGTATGCGTGCCACGAGTTTCGCCGTTTGGCTGGGACTGGGGTGGGGGCCGCATTGCTACGCGAGCTCAGATTGCGCCAGGCGGTTTTGTTGCCGATTGCTCCAAGCGCGCTTGAAGGTGTCCGGGTCTTGAAACACCGAACTGGTGGATTGCCTTGAGAGGCTGCTTTGCGCTTCTGCTGCGAGGGCCGCGGTGTGCTCCTCCGTTCGGAGGGAGCGCTCTGTGTTTCCATTGACTGTAATAACCCCGCGAGGTCCTGGCATCTTGAGCTTGAGGTATGCATAATGCGGTACCGCATTGAATCTCGCAAATGCGGTTCGCCCGAGGAGTGCATGATAACCACTGTGGAACGGGACTATATCGAAGATTAACTCTTCGCTTCGGAAGTTATCCGGGGATCCGAAGACCACTTCCAGTGTAATTGAGCCTGTGCAATGGGCCTCTACACCTGGAATGACACCTTTAAAGGTGGTTTTTGTGGGTTTGATCCTTGAGGGGTCTATACCCATTTTGCACACTGTGTCCTGATAAAGCAGGTTCAGGCTGCTGCCGCCATCCATAAGGACTCGAGTGAGGTGAAATCCGTCAATGATTGGGTCCAGAACCAGTGCGGCGAATCCGCCATGACGGATACTAGTGGGATGGTCCCTGCGATCGAAAGTGATCGGATAGGAGGACCATGGGTTGAACTTTGGGGCGACTGGCTCCAACACATATACGTCCCTGAGCGCACGCTTCCGCTCCCTCTTGGGGATGTGGGTTGCGTATATCATGTTCACCGTCCGCACTTGTGGGGGAAACCTCTTCTGCCCTCCGGTGTGTGGCTGCCGGGGCTCCTCCTTGTCATCGCTATGTGACCCATTGTCCTTGTTTTCGGCAATTAACTTGCCATCCTGCTTGAACACCCAACAATCCCTGTTGGTGTGATTGGCTGGCTTTTCTGGGGTGCCGTGTATTTGACACGAGCGATCGAGTATACGGTCCAAGCCGGACGGACCCGGCGTACTTTGTTTGAATGGCTTTTTCCGCTGACTGGGTTTAGAGCCTTTGAATTTGGCATTGACTGCCGTATCCTCGGTATTATCGCTGTTAATGCGGCGCTTATGTTTGTTGCGACATGACCTGCTATTGCCGTCCTTGGTATCCGAAGTACCATGGTTCTTTGATATGTTATTACTGCAAGCCAGCCAGCTGTCTTCTCCCGCAAAAAGCGGGTCATGAGTGTCATGAGGGCTGCCATAGATTTCGGCTTTTCCTTACCAAGGTGCCGGGCTATCCATTCATCGTGGTTGTTGTGTTTGAAAGCCGCTAGGGCCTCTGCATCCGGACAGTCGACAATTTGATTTTTATTTGTTAGGAACCGAGTCCAGAATTGCCTGGCCGATTCATCTGGCTGCTGAATTATGTGGCTCAAGTCATCGGCATCTGGTGGCCGCACATAAGTGCCCTGAAAGTTGTCGAGGAATGCGGCTTCCAGATCTTCCCAACAACTAATGGACTCTGCTAGCAAGCTGTTAAGCCAATGCCGCGCTGGTCCCTTGAGCTTTAGTGGGAGGTATTTGATGGCGTGTAAGTCATCACCGCGGGCCATGTGGATGTGGAGGAGGAAATCCTCGATCCATACTACGGGATCTGTTGTGCCGTCGTACGATTCAATATTGATAGGTTTGAAATCTTCTGGGATTTGATGATCCATTACTTCGTCTGTGAAGCATAAGGGGTGTGCGGCGCCTCTGAATTGGGCTATATCACGACGCAGCTCGAATGGGTCTTGCCCACTGTGTTCGGCCCGGCCGGATTTACTTTTACTGTATCCGGCGTGACGTTTATCGTCTCCCATAGTGGCGCACCCTCATGATCCATAGATTGATCTTGCATGCAGTGATTTGTCCTCCAATATGTCTCGTAGGTCTGGCGTATCTCGCCATGCCTTTTTTATTTGAATGGCGTCGGGGTGCGGGCTGAGTTTTTGGCTGGAATGCCTCTCTATCGCGGCCATGAGGTGGCCGATTAGCCGCGTCATATGCTTCTTCCTCCAGTCGGGGTAGCAACCTGCATTTTGGGTAACTCTTGGAGGGGTGCTCGAGTTTATATTCCTCAGCCGCGAGCACTTCAGTCCATCTGTCAGCTAGCAGATCTTGATCAGCTTGAAGCTGCTGCTGCTTTTTCTTAAGGCTATTTGCCGTGGCTATAAGCTGGTGTTTGAAGCACTCTTGTTCGACGGGATCCTCTGGCACGACGAATTCGTCGTTGCCGAGGCTTGCCTCGTCTTCGGAGGGGGGCATGTAATTATCATCCTCCGCCTCTCCATCTGCCACTCTCTCAGGAGGGCTGGCTCCTCCATCCTCCTGCCCTATATCTTGCAAGAGGGGATTGTTGTTGTCTTCGGCACTATCCGGAGTGTTATTATCTCCTGTGCCGGTATCACCACTTTTGCTTTGGTGGGACTTAGAGCGGTGCCGCTGACAACGGCGCTTGGGTTGCTTCTTGGAGGGGTCATCCTCCGCTATCTCATCGCCATTGTCTTCTTTGGGTGTATCCACCATGTATATATCGTATGATGAGGTGGCTGTCCAGTGCCCTGTGGGCAGTGGTTCCTCTTTGTCTCCCGCATCGTCGTCCATACTGTCGATGTCTTCGGAGTCGAAGTCGAGCATGTCGGTTAAGTCATCGACAGTGGCTACTAAGTGGGTGGTGGGTGGGCCGCGAATTTCTTCGTCGTCTGCATCCCAGTCCTACGGACATGGTTCGGCCAGGATCCTCCTGACAAGGAGAGAGACCTTAATGAGTTCAGTATGTCGCCAAAGGGCGAGTGCTGAAAAATATCTGCGGAGGTAAACTATATGATCGGTGCCCAATCGGACTCGATAGGAGCGGGCGCGGGCGGTTCGGAGTCCGTGGCCGGAGAGGGATCCGACAGTTTATCAACACGGCTCTCGTGCAAGGTAAGGTCGATGTTTGGCTCGATCGCCGCTAAGGGTAAGGCCTCCGTGGTGGGGTCCATCCTCCCGTCCACGGACGACACAACTGGCTCCGAATTGGGGGTCGGAGCGGCTGCCTGTGCGATCTCCTGAACACTATCCGATTGTAGAGCTAAATCGTACTCATCGTGACCGCATGACGCACAAGGCAGAGGCTCGAATCCGTAGAAGATCAAGTCTCCATCGATATCGGTCGTGTAGTTTAAGCTTCCAAACACGACCTGGTGGCCAGGGGCATAACTTTCAATATGCCCCAGATGGCCAAGCGAATTGGCCCGCAGTGCAAAGCCGCCGAACACGAAGATCTATCCGGGGAGAAAAGTCTCACCCTAGACTGCATCACTATTGATGATAGTAGGAGCCATCAAGCCTAACGACGACGATACAGAGGAACTCTCGATGAAAGCACCAATCTCGGTGTCAAAACCGGCGGATCTCGGGTAGGGGGTCCCGAACTGTGCGTCTAAGGCGGATGGTAACAGGAGGCGGGGGACACAATGTTTTACCCAGGTTCGGGCCCTCTTGATGGAGGTAAAACCCTACGTCCTGCTTGATTAATATTGATGAGATGGGTAGTACAAGAGTAGATCTACCCTGAGATCAGAGAGGCTAAACCCTAGAAGCTAGCCTATGGTATGATTGTATGTTGTAGTTGTTGTGTCCTACGGACTAAAACCCTCTGGTTTATATAGACACCAGAGAGGGTTAGGGTTACACAAGGTCGGTTACAAAGGAGGAGATATACATATCCATATTGCCTAGCTTGCCTTTCATGCCAAGTAGAGTCCCATCCGGACATGAGACGAAGTCTTCAATCTTGTATCTTCATAGTCCAACAGTCCGGCCAATGTAGATAGTCCGGCTGTCCGGAGACCCCCTAATCTAGGACTCCCACAGGCCTTATGAACCGGGACAAACGGCCCTTTTTCTACTAGTGTTACTTCATGGTTTACCTGGTGGGAGATTATATGTTCAGATCCATTATGCTATTAACTACCCCTCTGATCTTGAGCATGATTATTATTTGTGAGTGGTTACTTTTGTTCTTGAGGTCACAGGGGAAGTCATGTTGCAAGTAATCATGTGAACTTGATATGTGTTCGATATTTTGATGATATGTCAATACTGCAGGATGCTGCTAACACGACACTACGATCAAAGAGCCTTTGACGAAATTGTGTGCGATGCATTAATCACAAACAGGGATATAAAAAAATGTCAAAAAAGGTGCAAAACATTTGCGATGAATGACAAAAGGGGAACGTAGCATAAATTCAAAATTTTCCTATGTGTCACCAAGATCTTTCTATAGAGTCATCTAGCAACGAGGGAGGAGTGGATCAACATACCCTTGTAGATCGCGCGCGGAAGCGTTCAAGAGAACGGGGTTGATGGAGTCGTACTCGTCGTGATCCAAATCACCGATGATCCTAGCGCCGAACGGACGGCACCTCCGCGTTCAACACACGTACGGAGCAGCGACGTATCCTCCTTCTTGATCCAGCAAGGGGGAAGGAGAGTTTGATGGAGATCCAGCAGCACGATGGCGTGGTGGTGGAAGTAGCAGGATTCGAACAGGGCTTTGCCAAGCGCTGCGGGAGGAGGGAGATGTGTCATGGGAGGGAGAGGGAGGCGCCAGGGCTTAGGTTAGGTTGCCCTCCCTTCCCCCCACTATATATAGGGCCAAGGGGGAGGGGGAGGGCGCAGCCTTGCCCCTTCCTCCAAGGAAGGGTGCGGCCAAGGGGGGGGGAGGAGTCCATCCTCCCCAAGGCACCTCGGAGGTGCCTTCCCCCTTTAGGACTCTTCCTCTCCCTTGATTCTTGGCGCATGGGCCTCTTGGGGCTGGTGCCCTTGGCCCATATAGGCCAAGGCGCACCCCTACAGCCCATGTGGCCCCTGGGGCAGGTGGCCCCACCCGGTGGACCCCCGAGACCCTTTCGGTGGTCCCGGTACAATACCGGTGACCCCGAAACTTGTCCCGATGGCCGAAATAGCACTTCCTATATATAATTCTTTACCTCTGGACCATTCCGGAACTCCTCGTGATGTCCGGGATCTCATCCGGGACTCCGAACAACTTTCGGGTTACCGCATACTAATATCTCTATAACCCTAGCGTCACCGAACCTTAAGTGTGTAGACCCTACGGGTTCGGGAGACATGCAGACATGACCGAGACGTTCTCCGGTCAATAACCAACAGCGGGATCTGGATACCCATGTTGGCTCCCACATGTTCCACGATGATCTCATCGGATGAACCACGATGTCAAGGACTTAATCAATCCCGTATACAATTCCCTTTGTCTATCGGTACGACACTTGCCCGAGATTCGATCGTCGGTATCCCGATACCTTGTTCAATCTCGTTACCGGCAAGTCTCTTTTACTCATTCCATAACACATCATCCCGTGATCAACTCCTTGATCACATTGTGCACATTATGGTGATGTCCTACCGAGTGGGCCCAGAGATACCTCTCCGTTTACACGGAGTGACAAATCCCAGTCTCGATTCGTGCCAACCCAACAGACACTTTCGGAGATACCCGTAGTGCACCTTTATAGTCACCCAATTACGTTGTGACATTTGGTACACCCAAAGCACTCCTACGGTATCCAGGAGTTGCACAATCTCATGGTCTAAGGAAATGATACTTGACATTAGAAAAGCTTTAGCATACGAACTACACGATCTAGTGCTATGCTTAGGATTGGGTCTTGTCCATCACATCATTCTCCTAATGATGTGATCCCGTTATCAACGACATCCAATGTCCATGGTCAGGAAAGCGTAACCATCTATTGATCAACGAGCTAGTCAACTAGAGGCTTACTAGGGACATGGTGTTGTCTATGTATCCACACATGTATCTGAGTTTCCTATCCATACAATTCTAGCATGGATAATAAACGATTATCATGAACAAGGAAATATAATAATAATCAATTTATTATTGCCTCTAGGGCATATTTCCAACAATATAACCAGGCAGCAAAGACCAAGGCCGCGGAAGCACTAGAGAGGTCCCGTCGCGAAGCCGCAGCCGCAACTGAAATGTCCCGGCGCGCCATAGAGTCCTCAAACGAGCTCTCACGGGCATGCGAGGGCTCTCACAAGCGCATTCGTGGCGTCGGCCACCGCGATGATCCGGTGTTCCTGAAGTCCTTCGCCGGCGATGACGATATTCTCGCTGGCGTCACTATGCAGCAGGAGGTGGTCGACGGCTTGATGAAGCTGCTCAAGATCAGCGATGCCTCGGTTGACAAGGTGATCGGCCTCGTCGAGCAACTCATGGGTGACAATGCGAAGCTCCTCAAGGCGCTCCCCGAGGAGGAGGAGGCCGCCGGCTGGAAGATGCTGCATGAGAAGAGTAGTGCCTCGGGGATGACGCTGACAAAGGTCGTCGAGGAACTGATGGGTGACTTGAGGAAGCTCCGGATCGAGCACGAGCAGGAGGTGGAGGAATCCATGGCTGCTTTCAAGCAAAGTCGTGAGGAATTGAAGAAGGAGCTGGAGGATGTCGTCAGCCCAGTGATCCATCGACGAGTAGAGACAGTAGTGACCCAGATCATTGTCTGCAATTTCCTTCTTCTCTTGCCCCCGTGTCTTCCGGGCTTTGCCGCATGTGGCATTTTAAATTATCCAGAATATGTAAGACAATTATTATCTGCGCCATTGTAAATTTGTCGTCGTATTATATGTTGCCATTTTATTTGTGGTTGTATTATCCCTTGCACTACGTGGCAATTTAAATTGGGGCGGAATACGAGTTGAAAGCATGAACAAAGCAAATATCGACATGGAATTACAAGCAAACACCCTCCGTTCAGGTGCTTTAACTAACCAATTAATGGAGAAGTTGTGAGCGAGGCGGGCAGCGGCTGGTGCATCAAGGTCAAAGAGCTTGCATCCCGGTGAGCATGGGCAGCCTTGCTGCTCGCACGTGTCCCATCGAGCCTACAACTGCGAGGTGGACATGATGCGCGCGTCCTGTCGAGATTGCACGTGGACTGCTCGCATGCGTCCCATCGAGCCTATACGGAGGACATCTAGCGCTCGTCCCATCTAATCAAACAGCTGCACGCACGCCACCGAGTATGATTAAATTTTGATATGGTTAATATAATACAACCATTTGCGATATTAACGTGTCAGCTTTTTGTTTCAAAAATGTCTTCATTGGCTACTAATGTGTGCGCTGATACGTCTCCAACGTATCTATAATTTTTGATTGTTCCATGCTATATTATATCCTGTTTTGGACATTATTGGGCTTTATTATACACTCCTATATTATTTTTGGGACTAACCTATTAACCACAGGCCCAGCCCAGAATTGTTGTTTTTGCCTATTTCAGAGTTTGACAGAAAAAGAATATCAAACGGAGTCCAAACGGAATGAAACCTTCGAGAACGTGATTTTTGGAACGAACATGATCCAGAGGACTTGGACCCTACGTCAAGATATCAACCAGGAAGGCACGAGGTAGGGGGGCGTGCCTACCCCCCAAGCGCGCCATCCACCCTCATGGGGCCCATGTTGCTCGACCGACGTACTTCTTCCTCCTATATATACCTACATACCCCCAAACTACCAGATACGGAGCCAAAACCCTAATTCCACCACCGTAGCTTTCTATATCCACGAGATCCCATCTTGGGGCCTTTTCCGGAGCTCCGCCGGAGGGGGCATCGATCGCGGAGGGCTTCTACATCAACACCATAGCCTCTCTGATGAAGTGTGATTACTTTACTTCATACCTTCGGGTCCATAGATATTAGCTAGATGTCTTCTTCTCTCTTTTTGGATCTCAATACAAAGTTCTCCCCCTCTCTTATGGAGATCTATTCGATGTAATCTTCTTTTTGCGGTGTGTTTGTTGAGACCGATGAATTGTGGGTTTATGATCAAGTTTATCTATGAACAATATTTGAATCTTCTTTCAATTCTTTTATGTATGATTGGTTATATTTGCAAGTCTCTTCGAATTATCAGTTTGGTTTGGCCTACTAGATTGATCTTTCTTGCAATGGGAGAAGTGCTTAGCTTTGGGTTCAATCTTGCGGTGTCCTTTCCCAGTGACAGTAGGGGCAGCCAGGCACGTATTGTATTGTTCCCATCGAGGATAACAAGATGGGGTTGATATCATATTGCATGAGTTTATGCCTCTACATCATGTCATCTTGATTAAAGAGTTACTCTATTCTCTTGAACTTAATACTCTAGATGCATGCTGGATAGCGGTCGATGTGTGGAGTAATAGTAGTAGATGCAGGCAGGAGTCGGTCTACTTGTCTCGGACGTGATTCCTATATACATAATCATACCTAGATATTCTCATAACTATGCTCAATTCTGTCAATTGCTCAACAGTAATTTGTTTACCCACCGTAATACTTATGCTCTCGAGCTAAGCCACTAGTGAAACCTATGGCCCCCAGGTCTATTTTCCATCATATTAATCTTCCGTCAACAAGCTATTTCCTTTTCCGTTTATTTTTCTTTCTTTACTTTTCATCTTTATCATAAAAATACCAAAATATTATCTTATCGTATCTATCAGATCTCACTTTCGTAAGTGATCGTGAAGGGATTAACAACCCCTTTATTGCGTTGGTTACGAGGATTTTATTTGTTTGTGTAGGTGCGAGGGTGTCGGTGTACTAGAGTAGGGGTACCCTAGTATCCCGAACTTGTGCACGGGCAGTCGCAGCATCCCGCGGCAAGGCTTGCCGGGTGACCGCCAAGGTCCTCCGTGGTTCCTTTGAAGCCATTCAAGAACAAAGTATCCAAGCCAAGGAGGCAAGACCCCGGCAAGAGGAGCTTGCCGGTAAGGCCAACCAAGGCACCTCAAGACCCTGGCAAGAGGAGCTTGCTGGCAAGGCCACCCAAGGCATCTCAAGGAACTTGCCGCGACGCGTCGTGCGTCCCGGCAAGGCCCGGTGAGCGACAAGCTCCCGGACGCGACAAGACAACGACCGCGGCAAGGCGCTTGCTGCGACAAGCCACCACTCTGTGGCCGCGCTCCAGCACATCCACCAACGTGTCGCTCTGGGACCCTTCCAGGCGTGCGTGGCGGGAGGCTGTGCAGCCAGCGGTGCGCGGTGGCAAGCGGCGCTGACAAGTTTGCCATCGTGGCGAGCGGTGGCATCCCTGATGGTCCCTTTTGCACTGTTTAGGCGACACAGACGGGCATTTAATACCCTTGTCCTCTGCCGTTAGGGTTAGGTATGATATACTGTAGCAGGTAGCTGTACCTACCGCAGCACCTTTCCATTTTTACCCTTGTCTACGTTGCCACCTGTCGGTGACCCCTTGAGCATATAAAAGGAGGCCCATGCGCAACGTAGAGAGGGTTAGCTAGTTCAGAGAACATCATGCTCGGTCTTGTTAGCTGCTGGTGTGTACTGTAGCACTCGGCGCTCCCGAGCAAGAACTCAATACAAACCACAAAGCAGGAGTAGGGTTTTACGCATCTGTGCGGCCCGAACCTGGGTAAACCGCTCGCGTGCTTCGCCTCGATCCGCTCTTCGTGCGATCTCCGCCCCCGCCGAACTGAAAGGGACTCGGTCCGCCGGTCCCATAGGTGCCCGTGGATCAGTACCCTGGCATCTTTGGCGCGCCAGGTAGGGGGCGTCGAGGTTGTGTGAACCAGATCCGGCGTTCACGCGAGCTAGATCGTCATCATCTTCATCGACATGCCGCCGAAGAAGAAGGCTTCGGAAGCGGCTGCTCCGTCCGCCCCGCTGCCACCAGAGCAAACGGCTGATGGGGTGGACGCCGGCAGAATAACGGGCGTCGACGAGGGAGCTCACGGTGCTGCCAGGTCCAAGGACAAGGCTGCGCTGCCCATCGGCGGCGTAGCCGGCTCCCACAACGACCAGGCGCACTCCAAGACCTCGGCGTCCGTACATGCACCGCGCCCATCTCAGGAGGCGCGGGACCGGCAGCGTCATGGTACTCACAGTACCATGCGCTTGCTGGACCAAGATCGAGCTGGTGGATCTCGAAGTGCTCAACACCACCATGCACGCCAACCTGCTGGCACGAGCGAGGCACGGTCGCCTGGACGGGATACTGCTCCTTCTAACATAGTTAGAAGTCCGAGCATATCCCGCTCCTCGCACCGTTCGCCACCACCACCCGCCACTGAAGCAGAAGCTTTGGCACGAGCTCAACTGCTTCTGGACTACCCTCTGACAGCAGACAAGATCGACGACTGGAGGGCCACCATTCAGAGTCTCATTGGCTTCGCCAACGGCGACAATCAACAGCAGCCGAGCACGTCGCAGCCGCGGCAAGTCAGCCAGGCACAAGCCGGTGGCGACAAGACCGGTGGGGGTGCAACCACTGTGCACTCTCCGCCCCGAAGGCCAAGATCGCTGACTCACCGGATCCACCTCGACAGTGACTCCACCGCGTCATCAGATCCACGAGCTCGTCGCGATCAGCGCCAAGTTCTTTATGAACGACAGCAAGAAGACGCTCGTACTCGCATCGAGCGCCGAAGAGAAGTGCGACGTCAATCAGACCAGCGCGCTGGGCCCTCTGTCGACATGCATGCGCCAGGGGAACCAGGCGACTTGCCGTACGCGGTAGGTTGCCCTGCGTTCACTCGTGAGCTGCTGCAAGTCCAGTGGCCCAGCATGAAGAATTTCAAGCCAGACGTACCGGAGAAGTACGACGGCAAGTCGCATCCGTCGGAGTTCCTCAGCATCTACACCATCGCGGTGTAGGCTGCTGGGGGGCGGGACCACAAGATCCTTGCCAACTACTTCCCGCTGGTGCTCAAGCCCAACGTCAGGTCCTGGCTCATGCACTTGCTAGACAACTCCATATCCTCCTGGGCAGACCTGTGCCATCAGTTTGTCGGTGCCTTTACAGGCGGCCACAAACCTCATGGCCAAGAGAGTGACCTTCATCTGCTCGCCCAGAAGGAAGGAGAGCCCATGCGCAAGTACATTCAGAGATTCAGCCGTGTACAGCACAACATCCCAGATGTCCACCCTACCGCAGTCATCAGCGCGTTCCATCAGAACGTGCGTAACCGCAGGATGCGGGAGGAGATGGCGATGTGCAAGATCAGAGACGTCAGTGAGCTGTACGCCCTGGCAAAGAAAAACCGGCGGCGGAACAGGAAGAAGAAAGACAAAGATGTGCTAGTCGTTGAGCAGTCCGGCAACGAAGGTGGTGCCAAGAAAGCCAAGGCTGGTAGCTCCGGCAAAGAGATTGCCGCATGCACCAACTGCCAGGCTGTGGCGGTCGCCTACAAGCAGGACGGCACCGACAAGTAGTACTGCAAGATTCACCGCACCAAGGGCCATGACCTCCAGAGCTGCAAGAAAGTCGAGCAGCTTGTCCAGCAGCAAAAGGGTGAGTACGAGCGGCGAGACAAGGAGAGGGCCCAAGGAGGCGCTGGAGAATCTGGCAAGAAGCGCGCCGGCCGGGGAGGATGCGGCGGCAAAGCCAAGCAGCGGCAAGGAGACAGACCTCCCCGTGGCCGCGACAAGGATGAAGATGACGACGACGACGACGAAGACATGGATGATGTCGAGACCAGTGAGCAGGAGTTCCAGAAAGCCACAGAGGTCTTGTGTATTGACGGCGGTGCTTCTCTGCATACTTCGCACCGCCAACTCAAGCAGTGGGTGCGGGAAGTTAATCCAGCAGAACCACCCATCGAATCACGCAAGCTTCTGAAATGGTCCAGCACGCCTATCATCTTTGATATTGAGGACCACCCTGATTGCACAACTGCGGTCGGGTGCTTGCCGATGTTGGTTTCACCAACTATCCGCAACCTCAAGGTCACTAAGATGCTAGTTGACGGCGGGGCCGGCTTGAACCTGATCTCCTCCGCTGTACTCCAGAAACTCCAGATCCCTGACAGCGAGCTTGAAGAGACTGGCACATTCCAAGGAATCAACCCGGGAAGAAGCAAGCCGAAGGGGAAGGTCACGTTGCCAGTAACATTTGGCAGCGAGCTAAACTTCAGGACTGAGAGGGTCACTTTTGACGTTGCCGATATTCCATTGCCTTACAATGGGATACTTGGCCGTCCAGCACTCGCCAAGTTCATGGCAGCCTCTCACTACGCCTACAACATGCTGAAGATGCCAGGCCCGATAAGCGTCATCTCTGTCCCCGGCGACAAGAAGGATGCTCTTATCTGCGCCGACAAGATCTACCGGGAAGCGGCAGCCACGGCAGATCGCAAGTCACTTGCCGTTGAAGCTCCCGGGAAGAAGAAGACCAAGTCCGGCAAGAGTCCTGATGCCCACTCCGGCAAGCGCACCTCTTCGGAGTGATGCGCCGCCGTCGAGGACGCACCATCGAGCTCCACCGGCAAGTATAAGAAGACAATGGCAGCTCCGCCAGAGACGAAGAAGGTGTCCGCCAAGGAGGACGGCACTGGTGGTACCTTCACCATCAGTGCCACTCTCGACCCTAAATAGGAAAGCGCGCTCATTGCTTTCCTGCGGGCGAACGTCGACGTGTTTGCGTGGCAACCGTCTGACATCCCCGGTGTTCCCAGGAAAGTAATTGAGCACCATCTTGTCATTTGTCCTCATGCGCGGCCCGTCAAACAGAAGGTCAGGAAGCAAGCAGTGGAGCACCAAGAATTCATTGCACAAGAGATCAAGAAGTTGGAAGCAGCAGGCCTTGTCAGAGGAGTGCTCCATCCTACGTGGTTGGCCAATCCTGTAGTCGTGCGCAAGGCGAACGGGAAATGGAGACTTTGTATCGATTTTGCCGATGTTAACAAAGCTTGTCCCAAAGACCCATTTCCCTTGCCGCGCATTAACCAGATTGTTGACTCCACTGCCGGATGTGATTTGCTTTCATTTCTTGACGCATACTCTGGATATCATTAGATCTTCATGGCAGAAGAGGATGAGGAGAAGACCGCATTTATTACTCCATGTGGCACATATTGTTTCATACGGATGCCTTTCGGATTAAAAAATGCTAGTTCAACATTTGCAAGAGTAGTCCATGTCGCTCTCGAGCCACAAATACACAGAAATGTGGAAGCCTACATGGATGACATAGTGGTCAAGAGCAAGGACAAGGCAACTCTGATCCAAGATTTAGACGAGACCTTTGCAAATCTGCAAAAGATTAGCCTCAAGCTCAACCCCGAGAAGTGTGTGTTTGGAGTCCCCTCCGGCAAGCTTCTCGGGTTCTTCGTGTCTCAGCGGGGAATCGAAGCCAATCCCGACAAGATCAAGGCTATTGAGCAGATTGAAGCACCAAAGCGCGTCAAGGATGTACATAGACTTGCCGGTTGCGTGGCTGCTCTCAGCAGGTTTATCTCTAGGTCTGCCGAGCGCGCCCTGCCGTTTTTCAAGTTATTGAAAAAGGCAGGTCCAATGAAATGGACTCCGGAAGCGGAGACTGCGCTGCAAGACTTGAAGAGATACCTGTCCTCCCCTCCAATACTTGTTGCACCTAAACCACAATAGAAGTTGCTGCTGTATATAGCGGCAACCAATCAAGTGGTTAGTGCTGCGTTAGTAGCAGAGAGGGAGGAAGATGACGAGCCAGCAACCACGGCAAGCACATCCAGCGACAAGCAGGGGGCTTCTCCGGCATGCTCTGGTCCCGACAAGGATGGATCTGCGTAGATGCGGGAGGAGATACAGAAGAAAATGGTGCAGCGCCCAGTTTACTTTGTCAGTTCCCTTCTGCAGGGGGCTAGGTCAAGGTACTCTGGCGTGCAGAAATTGCTTTTCGGCCTTCTCATGGCCTCGAGAAAGCTGCGCCATTACTTCCAAGCACATGAGATCACAGTTGTCACTCGCTTTCCGCTGAAGAGGATACTACAAAATCCAGAAGCGACAGGCAGGATTGTTGAGTGGGCACTGGAACTGTCAAGCTTCGGCCTCAAGTTTGAAAGCACTTCAACTATCCAAAGCAGAGCATTGGCAGAATTCATAGCAGAATGGACGCCAACACCAGATGAAGAAATTCCAGAAACGAGCATCCCCGTCAAGGAAGCAAGAAAAGAGTGGCTGATGTACTTTGATGGTGCCTTTTCGCTGCAAGGCGCCGGCGCTGGTGTGCTTCTTGTCGCACCCACCGGAGAGCACCTCAAGTACATAGTCCAGATGCACTTTCCCAAGGAGCAAGCAACAAACAATACTGCAGAGTATGAAGGCTTGCTTGCCGGTCTCAGGATCGCGGCAGACCTTGGGATCAAGAAGCTCATTGTCAGGGGTGACTCGCAGCTTGTCGTCCGCCAAGTAAACAAGAGTTATCAGAGTTCGTTGATGGAAGCTTACGTCGACGAAGTGAGAAAGCTAGAAGAGCACTTTGACGGCCTACAAATGGAACATGTTCCAAGAGCTCAGAACGCCATTGCCGATGGCCTGTCAAAGTGCGCCGCACTTAAGTTACCTGTGGAACCAGGGATCTTTGTGCTCAAGCTGACTCAACCGTCCGTAACACCATCAACTGGACAGAGCAAGAAGAGGAAGTTGATTTCTGGTGACTATTTGCCGGCAGAGCTTCCCGAAGCCGCCGCCAAGAAGGTCCCCAAGATCAACGCCAAAGGCGCTGAGGAGCGGTCTGCTCCGGCAAGCCCTACGGTTTCTTCCGTTGAAGCAGAAGCTCCCGACAAGTTTTGCTCCGGCAAGCTTGCCGGGGGACGTCAAGCTCCGGCAGAGCCGCAGGTTCTCGCTGTAGAAGCGGACGTTCCGCAGCAGCAGATTTGCCTTTAGTCCTTGTTGTCGAGCCACAAGCTCCAGCATGGGCGCAGCAGATTGTCCGTTTCCTTCAGACAGGAGAACTTCCTGAAGAGCAAGAAGAAGCGGAAAGAGTAGCCCGGCAGTCAAGTATGTACCAGTTTGTCGACAAGACACTGTATAGTAGAAGACTCAACGGAGTGAAATTGAAGTGTATTCACCGGGAAGACGGACAAAAGCTGTTGGCAGAGATACATGGAGGAATATGTGGTCACCACATTGGCGCAAGAGCACTTGTCGGCGAAGCATTCCGGCAAGGTTTCTTTTGGCCGACAGCCCTCCAGGATGCAACTGCACAAGTAACCAAGTGTGAAGCGTGCCAGTTCCATTCCAAGCAGATACACCAACCAGCTCAAGCTCTCCAGACGATCCCTTTATCCTGGCCATTTTTGGTCTGGGGGCTCGACATCCTCGGCCCCTTTCCCCGAGCAGTCCGGGGCTTTGAGTACTTGTACGTTGCGATCGACAAGTTCACAAAGTGGCCGGAAGTGGAACCAGTGAGGAAGGTCACAGCACAGTCAGCAGTCAAGTTCTTCAGGTCGATTGTTTGCCGCTTCGGGATTCCTAACAGGATAATCACTAACAACGGCACGCAATTCATGAGCCGCACCTTCATGCAGTACGTCCAAGATCTTGGCGCCAAGGTCTACTTCGCTTCTATTGCTCACCCGAGAAGCAACGGTCAAGCGGAGAGGGCAAATGCTGAAGTGCTGCGCGGGCTCAAGACCAGGACTTTCGACAGGCTGCACAAGTGCGGAAGAAACTGGATCGAGGAGCTGCCGGTGGTTCTTTGGTCAATCAGGACGACGCCAAATCGAGCCACTGGCCAGACACCTTTCGCTCTAGTCTATGGAGCAGAGGCAGTTATCCCCACGGAACTCGTATACGGGTCACCTCGAGTGCTCGCTTATGATGAGCTTGAGCAAGAGCAGCTGCGACAAGATGACGCGCTGCTCCTTGAGGAAGACCGTCTTCAGGCTGTTGTGCCAGCTGCTCGCTACCAGCAAGCTTTGCGCTGCTACCATAGCCGCAAAGTTAATGCCAGAAGTCTCGAGGAAGGCGACCTTGTTCTTCGGCGTGTTCAGTCCGCCAAGAATTCCAACAAGTTGACGCCGAAGTGGGAAGGCCCTTATCGGGTGAAACGAGTCACTAGGCCTGGCGCTGTCCGCCTTGAGACCGAAGATGCCATTCCGGTGAGCAACTCCTGGAACATAGAGCATCTTCGTAAGTTTTACCCGTAAGGCGTGGTTGCCGGAACCTGTTTCGGTAACCACCTTTTGTACAAGTCTTGCCGCTGTTGCATGTAATCCTTTGTACAAAGCCGGGCGCAGACCCCGTGCATAAGTAAAGCTCATGTGCTCCGCACATCTTGTCAATTTCATGCTTTCTATTTTTTGCATGTGTTATCTGACACTTTGTGTAGCACCTACTCCCCGGTAAGCAATAACGAGCCGCAAGGCTCCATATCTTTATTTTCTCTTCTTTCTTTTTTCTCAAGGAAAGGAAGGTTCCCTCGCCCACAAGTTTGACAGGGGGAAAGGAGAAGATAATGGTATGGACCAGGCGTCGTTCAAGAAAGTTTCGCCTTGCCGGGAAGCAAACAACAGAAAAGCTAAGTTGCCAAAGTTTGAGCAATCAGATTTTTTAAATTTTAAGTTATCTCCCTTGAACGACCGCACTTTGTATGTAAAACCTGTGCGCGGAGGAACCAACTCGTAGCTAGTTGCGCCCTTACTTTGTTTCGAGTCCGCTCAACAACTTAAGTGAGCTGCAACTAGCTGCGACAAGGTTTCTTGCCGGTAGCGGCACCGCCAGTAGGCTGCTGACATCCCGCACTCAGCGCTCGCGGCTCAGGGGCCTGCACCGGCAAGTTCCCTAAAAGCGTAGGGCAAAAACATACAAAGGGAGGAATCAAGTAAAGGGAATAACATTGCAATCAGTACCCAGAATAAAGTTATATTACAAAGATAGCTTGTCGCAGCTCTAATAGATTGTTTTCATAACATGACAAACAGCGATAAGAAAAGAAGAAATGGGCGGCCTAGTCTACGCGATCGCCCTCGATCCTCTTGATCCCGCTCACCTTGTCCGCAATGGGTGCGACAAGGGCCGTGAGCGCCTCCAGATCAGCATCCGGCGGCAGGGTCTTGAGGACGTTGGCGAGGCTGAGGCCCGGATTGCGGAAGGCCACCTTCACCAACACTTTCTGGAGAGCTCCCGCGCAGATCTTGCGCGACTCGTCGGCCAGCTACTTTGGGATCTTCTCCCGGAGCCGCTGAAGAGCCGTCGCCACGCCTTTGAAGAACAAGACGAGCTTGGCGCTGGGTTGGAGGTTCTCGTCGGAGGGATACCCGAGGTCCTCCATCCCAAGCTGCGCCAACTCCCTATCAATGTCTGTGGCAGCATTCACAAGACTCTCCGTCCAATGCTCCACAGTCTCCCTGAAGGCATTCTGGGTGGCAGCAACACTCTCCAGCAGCGCCTTGTCGGCCTTGATTTCTTCTTTCAAGACCGCCTCCTGCTTCTTGGCACCGGCCAGCGTCTTGGTCAAAGTGGTCAGCTTCAACTCAAGATTCGCGTTGGAGTCCTTGCCGGCGCTGAGCTCTTTGCCCTTCTCGGCAAGATGGGCCTCTAGCTGCACCGCCTTCGTCTCCAACTCCTTCTTGGCGGCCTCGGTGGCGGCGGCAGCATCCTCCTCTTGCTTGAGGGCTCCGCCGAATGCTCGCTCGCGCGCGGCAAGCTCCTCCTCGTGGGCGTCAAGATTGACCTTCCGCTGCGCCAGCTCGCCCTCCTCCGCGAATAGCTTCACAGCGGCAAGTCGTTGTTGCTCTTCGACTTCAGCCTTCTCGAGGAGGAAGGCCTTCTGCGCTTCGGTGTGCTGCTCCCGCTCCTCCGCCAGGGACCGGAGGGCTTCCCGGTGGAAACCCCCGAGCTCTTCCGCGCGCTTCTCGATGTCTGCTCCCGCCTTCGCGACAAGCGCCTCGCGGGATTCCAGCTTGGCTTGCCACGCGCGGTAGAGCGACAACAACTTCCGCAGCAGCGGCTCCTCCTCAGACTCGTTGCTGCTGCTGCTCGGCGCGTCAACCAGCGTCAGCCCAGCGGAGGCGAGCACCTCCCCGTCGAAGATCTCCCCCTCGACCGGTGCCCTGGAGCTTGACGCCCAGGGGAGGTTGATGAAGACGTCATCGCCGGCCTTCAAGTATACGCCTGGCTGGGGCTCTTCGGAACCCGGCACTGCGGCAGCGGCAGACGGGTCGGCGGTCGGTGTAGCGCCTGGCGCTCCTGCGGCCTCAGGGCCGTCAGTGCGATCGCCGGACCCCTCGCCAGTCGCTGCGGAGGCAGCCTTGGCGGCCTCTGCGTCGGCGGGATCGCCAGCACCATCTGCGTCGTCGGCGGCAACCTCGGTCTCCATCTGCTCCGCAGCGGATGGGTCTGACAGTCGGAAAGGGGAGAAGAGTCAAGCAAAAATCCAACAAAAAGAAGATCAAGAGAAGAAGAACCCAAGGGAAATCTTGTAGCGAAAGGATTACCTGGGCCGGATTCTGCAGTCGTGGTCTCCGCCGTCGGGGGGCCGCTGGTGCTGTCCCTTGCCGGAGAACCGTCCCTTGCCGGAGACTTCTCCCTTACCGGGAAGCCCTCCCTTGCCGGAGAGGTCTCCCTTGTCGGGGGATTCTCCCTTGGCTCCTGGTGGAGCTGCTCTGCTCCTACACAAATCAGCAATCAAAAATTAGCAAAGACGGAGTATCCAGGCGCACCTCACAAGCGGAAAGCAAACCATATACTTACGTTGGGGGCTGCTCTGGAGAAAGGTTGCCGGGTCCGGCAAGGTTGTCTCGGGTGCACCTCCTGCTGTCGCGGTAGGTTCGTCCTTGATGACAATCACCGGGACCTTGGCCCTCTTTGCTGCTCTCTGGGCCAGAGTCCTAAAGATGAACAAGTTCAGAGAAAAGCAAATGAGATACAAGACAAACAGCAAGGATCGAAGAACTGCAAGTACAGCGAGAGAAGCTTACTCTTCTTCTTCTTCCTCGTCGGAGCTGAACGCGGAGAAGTCGAAGTCCGGCGCACGCCCGGCGCGAGGAGGCGGAGGAGAAGCTTCCCTTGGCCGCTTGGCGGGAGCAGTGGCGGTGGTCTGAGACGACCCCGCTCCGGCTGCCGGCGCGGCGTGAGCAGCGGCAGGAACTGAAGCGGTGGTCCGGCTAGACCCCGCTCCAGTTGCCGTCGCAGCATGAGGCGCTCCCGCGGCAACGGTGTTTCCCGCGGTGGAGCGTGTCACGCGGCGTGGTGACTGTTGACCCGCTTGCCGCTCCGCTATGTCCCCGGCCTTGCGGAGATGCCTTCTTGGTGGAGATGGAGGCTCTGCTTGCGGCGAGCAGTCTGAAGATGAGGTGGAAGACGAGTTGATCTCCAGCGAGCCGCTCGTCTCCTTGGCGGGCTCGCTCGATCCGGCGTTGTGCCCGGCAAGCTCTTTCTCGCCGGCAGGCTCCCCTCGCTCGGCACGGCTTGCCGCCTTTGCTGCATCTGCCTCCTCCGCGGTGAATCCAAATTCGCCCACGGCTGCGGCTGCCGCCGCCTCTTCCAGTCTAGTGGCGATGAGCGCCATCTCCGCATCGGTGGTGTCGCGGGTGAGGCCGTCCTTCTCGTCGGGGCGGATCGCCACTTCTACCAAATCATCGAAGAACTGCTGCACGACGTCGTCTGCAGGCTCATGCCAAGTTGGCACAATTCCATGCGAGTCGCACAGCGGCACCATTGCACGGATGCGGTCGAGCGCAGAATTGTTGCACAACGGAACGACACCCCCCGGCAACCTGAACACTTCGGGATGTTGGGGGTCATACTTGAACAGCTCCTGGAGCATCGCGTTGAGCTCCAGAACAGTGAAGTTGTAGTTGAGGCCCGGGCGCAGCCTCATGATATCTCCCGCATTCTTGAACTCCCAAGTGGGCCTCCTCCGTTCCTGCAGGGGGGCGATGCGGCGGCGAAGAAAGTCTGCGCCAACAGCGCCTACAGTAAGCCCGGCAAGCCTGAGGCGCAGGATCCGGGTGACAGCAATCTTCAGCCTGTCGTCTTCCGGGGCCACGTCACTCCAATCGCTGCCGCGTGCTACTGGGGTTTGGCGCCGGGTGGTGAATGGCTGCAGGTTCTCCTCATCAATCCAGCACCAGTCCGCTCTCCACTCCTCCGACTTGCCATGGAATTCTCCCTCCAGATAAGTTTCTTTTCTTGCCGGCCCTCGAGATCCAGGCGATTCCGCCGGATAAAGGCTCTCCTCTCTCTACTCGGGGTATGAAGAAGTGGCGAAAGAGGGCTACGTTGGGGTGGACTCCGACAAAGTTTTCGCAGAGATGTGCGAAAACTGCCATGGTCAGAACGGCATTGGGGGTGAAGTCAAGGAGGTGGAATCCGTAGGTATTCATGATGTCGCAGAAGAATTCAGAGAAAGGCGGGCAGAGCCCGCAGTAGAAGAACAAAGCGAAGAAAGGGTATCCGTTTGGGGCCTTCTTCCAAGCGGCGGCGGGAAATACCTTCGTGCCCGGATGTGCTCGTGTCTCCGCCGACCAGAAGAGGTAGTAGTTCTCCCTCAGCTCCTTCGCGGCAAGCTTGGGGGGGAAGACGGCCCGCACCTTCCGCAGCGCCGCAAGCCGCTGCGCCTCGGTCGACTTCACGACCTTCCCCTTGTCGGCTTTCAGAGCCATGGCGGAAGTGGTGGAGGAGGTCGACAGCGTTGGTGGTGCTGGTGGCGGTGGGGGGCGGAGCGCTGCTCTCTTTCGGCTTTGGGAAGATGGGGGACCGGCGGAGATTTCTGAGATTGGAGCAGCAACGGGCGAATGGGCGAACTGCCCCTGTTTACCCTGCTTATAAAGAGGGGGGGGGCGGACGTTCCGCATTTCCGAATAAAGAAACCCCCCACGATCTCTCCCACGACGCCGCATTCGACGCGTGCCGTTCGGGGAGGGCGCGGTGGATATGGAGAGAGATACGGCGTAACCTAGGCCGCGCGTGCCCGTGCCCTGTTTTGGGCCTGGCCAAACAGCGCTCGGCACCGTGTATGGCCCAGGCCCGGGGGCTCCTGTCGGTGTACTAGAGTAGGGGTACCCTAGTATCCCGAACTTGTGCACGGGCAGTCGCAGCATCCCGCGGCAAGGCTTGCTGGGTGACCGCCAAGGTCCTCTGTGGTTCCTTTGAAGCCATTCAAGAACAAAGTATCCCAGCCAAGGAGACAAGACCCCGGCAAGAGGAGCTTGCCGGTAAGGCCAACCAAGGCACCTCAAGACCCCGGCAAGAGGAGCTTGCCGGGAAGGCCACCCAAGGCATCTCAAGGAACTTGCCGCGACGCGCCGTGCGTCCCGGCAAGGCCCGGTGAGCGACAAGCTCCCGGACGCGACAAGACAACGACCGCGGCAAGGCGCTTGCCGCGACAAGCCACCACTCTGTGCCCGCGCTCCAGCACATCCACCAACGTGTCGCTCTGGGACCCTTCCAGGCGTGCGTGGCGGGAGGCTGTGCAGCCAGCGGTGCGTGGTGGCAAGCGGCGCTGACAAGTTTGCCATCGTGGCGAGCGGTAGCGTCCCTGACGGTCCGTTTTGCACTGTTTAGGCGACACAGACGGGCATTTAATACCCTTGTCCCCTGCCGTCAGGGTTAGGTATGATATACTGTAGCAGGTAGCTGTACCTACCGCAGCACCTTTCCATTTTTACCCTTGTCTACGTTGCCACCTGTCGGTGACCCCTTGAGCATATAAAAGGAGGCCCATGCGCAACGTAGAGAGGGTTAGCTAGTTCAGAGAACACTCACGCTCGGTCTTGTTAGCTGCTGGTGTGTACTATAGCACTCGGCACTCCCGAGCAAGAACTCAATACAAACCACAAAGCAGGAGTAGGGTTTTACGCATCCGTGCGGCCTGAACCTGGGTAAACCGCTCACGTGCTTCGCCTCAATCCGCTCTTCGTGCGATCTCCGCCCCCGCCGAACCGAAAGGGACTCGGTCCGCCGGTCCCATAGGTGCCTGTGGATCAGTACCCCGGCAGAGGGACTCGCGCGTGGCCTCCTACTGGATTGATACCTTGGTTCTCAAAAACTTAGGGAAATACTTACGCTACTGATGTCTACTACACAACCTTGTTCTTGTAGACGTTGTTGGGCCTCCAAGGGTAGAGGTTTGTAGGACAGTAGCAAATTTCCCTCAAGTGGATGACCTAAGGTTTATCAATCTGTAGGAGGCGTAGGATGAGGATGGTCTCTCTCAAGCAACCCTGCAACCAAATAACAAAGATTCTCTTGTGTCCCCAACACACCCAATACAATGGTAAATTGTATAGGTGCACTAGTTCGGCGAAGAGATGGTGATACAAGTGGTATATGGATGATAGATATGAGTATTTGTAATCTGAAATTATAAAAACAACAAAGTAACTAATGATAAAAGTGAGCGTAAACGGTATTGCAATGCGTTGAAACAAGGCTAGGGTTCATACTTTCACTAGTGCAAGTCCTCTCAACAATAATAACATAATTGGATCATATAACTATCCCTCAACTTGCAACAAAGAATTACTCCAAAGTCACTAATAGCGGAGAACAAATGAAGAGATTATGGTAGGGTACGAAACCACCTCAAAGTTATTCTTTCCAATCAATCCGTTGGGCTATTCCTATAAGTGTCACAAACAGCCCTAGAGTTTGTACTAGAATAACACCTTAAGACACAAATCAACCAAAACCCTAATGTCACCTAGATACTCCAATGTCACCTGAAGTATCTGTGGGCATGATTATACGATATGCATCACACATTCTCAGATTCATCTATTCAACCAACACATAGAACCTCAAAGAGTGCCCCAAAGTTTCTACCGGAGAATCACGACGAAAAGGTGTGCCAACCCCTATGCATAGGTTCATGTGCGGAACCCGCAAGTTGATCACCAAAACATACATCAAGTGAATCACGTGATATCCCATTGTCACCACAGGTATCCACGGCAAGACATACATCAAGTGTTCTCAAATCTTTAAAGACTCAATCCGATAAGATAACTTCAAAGGGGAAACTCAATCCATTACAAGAGAGTAGACGGGGAGAAAACATCATAGGATCCAAATATAATAGCAAAGCTCGTGATACATCAAGATCGTGCCAATTCAAGAACAAGAGAGATAGAGAGAGATCAAACACATAGCTACTGGTACATACCCTCAGCCCCGAGGGAGAACTACTCCCTCCTCGTCATGGAGAGCACCGGGATGATGAAGATGGCCACCGAAGAGGGATTGCCCCCTCCGGCAGGGTGCCGGAATGGGTCTAGATTGGTTTTCAATGGCTACGGAGGCTTCTGGCGGCGGAACTCCCGATCTATTATGCTCTCGGATGTTTTTATGGTATATGGAGATATATAGGCGGAAGAAATACATCAGTGGGGGCACGAGGGGCCCATGAGGGTGGAGGGCGCGCCCAGGGGGGAGCGCTCCCCTGCCTCGTGGCTTCCCCGTAGATCCCCTGACGTGCACTCCAAGTTTTCTGGGCTTCTTCTGATCCAAAAATAAGTTCTATGAAGTTTCAGGTCAATTGGACTCCGTTTGGTTTTCCTTTTCTGCGATATTCTAAAACAAGGTAAAAACAGTAACTGGCACTGGGCTCTGGGTTAATAGGTTAGTCCCAAAAATGATATAAAAGTGTATAATAAAGTCCATAAACATCCAAAACAGTAGATAATATAGCATGGAGCAATAAAAAATTATGGATACGTTGGAGACGTATCAGCTACTTTGCTGCATCACCCTTTCCTCTTCAAGGAAAAACCAACGCAGTGCTCAAGAGGTAGCAAGAAGGATTTCTGGCACCGTTGCTGGGGAGTCTACGCAAAAGTCAACATACCAAGTACCCATCACAAACCCTTATCTCCCGCACTATATTATTTGCCACTTGCCTCTCGTTTTCCTCTCCCCCATTCACCCTTGCCGTTTTATTCGCCCTCTCTCTCCGTCCTCCTTCTCTTTCTCTATTTGCCTCTTTTTTCCCGTTTCTTGTTTGCTTGTGTGTTGAATTGCTTGCTTGTCGTTATGGCTAGTCCCCTATCTTCTCCGTTGTCTCCCAAAAATGAAGTTCTTAATTTTAAGCAAAGGGAAGGGAATTTGCAATGCTCAAAATAGATCTACCAAAAAGCAATCTACTTCTGTTCTTCTTCGCAATTTTTATGTAGGCACTATTCCTTGGCATAGATATGTCCTTGATACCATTGTCGGAGGGAATTTCTTGGGTAGTCACACTTTTGATTCTTATAATGCTATGATAGATTTGTTTGGCTCACCCCCTCTTTTGGTTAATGGAACTATGTTAACTCTGGAGCATGTAATGCGAAAACTTGAAATTACTGAAAATAAAGTTGCTACCACAGGGTTAATTGAAAATTTGGATAAAAATATCCACAACCAAGTTACTCAATATGGATCTAAAGTAGGAGTCACTTTGAAAAATATTAACGAGAAGGAAGCCATAGATAATGAAAGAATAAATCAAGATTCCACTAGAATCGGTAAACTTCAGGGTATCATTACCAACTTGGGAACTGCCTTTTCTTCCGTAAATAATACTCCAAGTCCTCCAACTAAAATTGCCAAGCTTATGTATGTTCCTAAAAATAAGGGTGAATCCTCTAGCAAGGAAACTGCGGATCTCAAATCTATAAGTATTCACCCCAATCTTTTTGCTATCATTAAGGAACCATTTGCTACAAATGATTTTTTAGATTTTGTGCCTAGAAGTTTGATAATTAATAAAAAGGAAGAAACTCTTAAGGGTGATATATGTCTCATTAAAGAATTACCAACTAAAGATACCTAGATCTATTCGTGCTTTTATGCCTAGCTAGGGGCGTTAAACGATAGCGCTTGTTGGGAGGCAACCCAATTTTATTTTTATTCCTTGCTTTTTTCTCCTGTTTAGTAATAAATAATTTATCTAGCCTATGTTTTGGTTGTGTTTTTTTTGTTTAATTAGTGTTTGTGCCAAGTAGAACCATTGGGAAGACTTGGGGAAAGTCTTTTTAATCTTGCTGTAAAAAACAGAAACTTTAGCGCACACGAGAATTGATGGCATTTTTATTTGGAAAGTGCTATTTAGTTAATTCTTTTTGAATATGATTAATATATAAACTAATCACGTGCAGAATGTTATTTTATAATTTTTGGGGTTCCAGAACTTGCATTAGCTACAGATTACTACAGACTGTTCTGTTTTTGACAGATTCTGTTTTTCGTGTGTTGTTTGCTTATTTTGATGAATCTATGGCTAGTAAAATAGTTTATAAACCATAGAGAAGTTGGAATACAGTAGGTTTAATAACAATATAAATAAATAATGAGTTCATTACATTACCTTGAAGTGGTGTTTTGTTTTCTTTCGCTAACGGAGCTCACGAGATTTTCTACTTTAAGTTTTGTGTTGTGAAGTTTTCAAGTTTTGGGTAAAAGATTTGATGGATTATGGAACAAGGAGTGAAAAGAGCCTAATCTTGGGGATGCCCATGGCACCCCAAGATAATCTAAGGACACCTAAAAGCCAAAGCTTGGGGATGCCCCGGAAGGCATCCCCTCTTTCGTGTACTTCCATCGGTAACTTTACTTGGAGCTATATTTTTATTTACCACATGAAATGTGTTTTGCTTGGAGTGTCTTGTATTATTTGAGTCTTTATTTGTAGTATTCCACTATCGTACTTGCTGTACACACCTTTTGAGAGAGACACACATGATTCAGAAATTGTTAGAATACTCTATGTGCTTCACTTATATCTTTGAGTTATATAGTTTTGGCTCTATGTGCTTCACTTATATCTTTTAGAGAACGATGGTGGATTTGTTTTATAGAAACTATTGTTCTCTCATGCTTCACTTAGATTATTTGGAGATTCCTACAAAACAGCGTGGTAATTTTCTTTAATTATGTTAGGCATTCAGGATTAATAAAAAAAGTTCTTATGAGTGTGTTGAATACTATGAGAAGTTTGATACTTGATAATTGTTTTGAGATATGGAGATGGTGATATTAGAGTCATGCTAGTTGAGTAGTTCTGAATTTGAGAAATACTTGTGTTGAAGTTTGTGATTCCCGTAGCATGCACGTATGGTGAATCGTTATGTGATGAAGTCGGAGCATGATTTATTTATTGATTGTCTTCCTTATGAGTGGTGGTCGGGGACGAGCGATGGTCTTTTCCTACCAATCTATCCCCCAAGGAGCATGCGCGTAATACTTTTCTTCGATAACTACTAGATTTTTGCAATAAGTATATGAGTTCTTTATGATTAATGTTGATTCCATGGATAATACGCCCTTTGTTCCTTCCACCATTGGTAGCCTCTATAATACCGCGCACTTTTCGCCGGTATCATACACCCACCATATACCTTCCTCAAAACAGCCACCATACCTACCTATCATGGCATTTCCATAGCCATTCCGAGATATATTGCCATGCAACTTACCACCGTTCCGTTTATTATGACACGCTTCATCATTGTCATATTGCTTTGCATGATCATGTAGTTGACATTGTATTTGTGGAAAAGCCACCATTCATAATTCTTTCATACATGTCACTGATGCATCATTGCACATCTCGGTACACCGCCGGAGGCATTCACATAGAGTCATATTTTTTTCTAAGTATTGAGTTGTAATTGTTGAGTTGTTAGTAAATAAAAAAGTGTGATGATCATCATTTTTATAGCATTGTCCCAAGTGAGGAAAGGACGATGGAGACTATGATTCCCCCACAAGTCGGGATGAGACTCCGGACTAAAAAAAAGAGTCCATAAAAAAGAAGAAGAGAAAAGGCCCAAATAAAAAAATGAGAGAAAAAGAGAGAAGGGACAATGCTACTATCCTTTTACCACACTTGTGCTTCAAAGTAGCACCATGATCTTCATGATAGATAGTCTCTTATGATATCACTTTCATATACTAGTGGGAATTTTTCATTATAGAACTTGGCTTGTGTATTCCAATGATGGGCTTCCTCAAAATGCCCAAGGTCTTCGTGAGGAAGCGAGTTGGATGCACACCCACTTAGTTTCTTTTGTTGAGCTTTCATATACTTATAGCTCTAGTGCATCCGTTGCATGGCAATCCCTACTCACTCACATTGATATCTATTAATGGGCATCTCCATAGCCCATTGATACACCTAGTTGATGTGAGAGTATATTCTCCCTTTTTGTCTTCTCCACAACCACCATTCTATTCCACATATAGTGCTATGTCCATGCCTCACACTCATGTATTGCGTGAAGATTGAAAAAGTTTGAGAACACCAAAAGTATGAAACAATTGCTTGGCTTGTCATCGGGGTTGTGCATGATTTAAATAATTTGTGTGGTGAAGATGGAGCATAGCCAGACTAGATGATTTTGTAGATATAACTTTCTTTGGCCATGTTATTTTGAAGAAACATAATTGCTTAGTTAGTATGCTTGAAGTATTATTATTTCTATGTCAATATTAAACTTCTGTCTTGAATCTTTCGGATCTGAATATTCATACCACAATTAAGAGAATTACATTGAAATTATGCCAAGTAGCATTCCACATCAAAAATTCTGTTTTTATCATTTACCTACTCGAGGATGAGCAGGAATTAAGTTTGGGGTTGCTTGATACGTCTCCAACGTATCTATAATTTTTGATTGTTCCATGCTATATTATATCCTGTTTTGGACATTATTGGGCTTTATTATACACTTTTATATTATTTTTGGGACTAACCTATTAACCGGAGGCCCAGCCCAGAATTGCTGTTTTTTTGCCTATTTCAGAGTTTCGTAGAAAAAGAATATCAAACGGAGTCCAAACGGAATGAAACCTTCGGGAACGTGATTTTCAGAACGGACATGATCCAGAGGACTTGGACCCTATGTCAAGACATCAACCGGGAAGGCACGAGGTAGGGGGGTGCGCCTACCCCCCAGGCGCGCCCTCCACCCTCGTGGGGCCCACGTTGCTCCACCGACGTACTTCTTCCTCCTATATATACCTACGTACCCCCAAACTACCAGATACGGAGCCAAAACCCTAATTCCACCGCCGTAACTTTCTGTATCCACGAGATCCCATCTTGGGGCCTTTTCCAGAGCTCCACTAGAGGGGGCATCGCTCACGGAGGGCTTCTACATCAACACCATAGCCTCTCCGATGAAGTGTGAGTAGTTTACTTCAGACCTTCGGGTCCATAGTTATTAGCTAGATGGCTTCTTCTCTCTTTTTGGATCTCAATACAAAGTTCTCCCCCTCTCTTGTGGAGATCTATTCGATTTAATCTTGTTTTTGCGGTGTGTTTGTTGAGACCGATGAATTGTGGGTTTATGATCAAGTTTATCTATGAACAATATTTGAATATTCTCTGAATTCTTTTATGTATGATTGGTTATCTTTGCAAGTCTCTTCGAATTATCAGTTTGGTTTGGCCTACTAGATTGATCTTTATTGCAATGGGAGAAGTGCTTAGCTTTGGGTTCAATCTTGCGGTGTCCTTTCCCAGTGATAGTAGGGGCAGCAAGGCACGTATTGTATTGTTGCCATCGAGGATAACAAGATGGGGTTTATATCATATTGCATGAGTTTATCCCTCTACATCGTGTCATCTTGCTTAAAGCGTTACTCTGTTCTCTTGAACTTAATACTCTAGATGCATGCTGGATAGCGGTCGATGTGTGGAGTAATAGTAGTAGATGCAGGCAGGAGTCGGTCTACTTGTCTCGGATGTGATGCCTATATACATGATCATACCTAGATATTCTCATAACTATGGTCAATTATGTCCATTGCTCAACAGTAATTTGTTTACCCGCCATAATACTTATGCTCTCGAGAGAACCCACTAGTGACATATATGGCCCCCGAGTCTATTTTCCATCATATTAATCTTCCGTCAACAAGCTATTTCCTTTTACTTTTATTTTGCTTTCTATACTTTGCATCTTTATCATAAAAATACCAAAAATATTATCTTATCATATCTATCAGATCTCACTTCGTAAGTGACTGTGAAGTGATTGAAAACCCCTTTATTGCGTTGGTTGCGAGGATTTTATTTGTTTGTGTAGGTGCGAGGGACTCGCGCGTGGCCTCCTACTGGATTGATACCTGGGTTCTCAAAAACTGAGGGAAATACTTACGCTACTTTGCTGCATCACCATTTCCTCTTCAAGGGAAAACCAACGCAATGCTCAAGAGGTAGCATGTGCCTCTTCTCAAACTGGACGATTTTTTACCACGGCATATATGTGCCATGTCATGAAACCATGCGAAGTTTCATGTTTTTTGGGTGAGTTTTTGATTTACTAGGATTTAAAAACCGAGATTCTCAATGTTTTAGGACGACAACAAGTTTGTAATTCATTCTCATTCCTTAAATGAGACCTAAACATGCACCCAATGAAACATGTACGATTTCTCACCCATTTTGCTTCACTGGAGCATGTTCTTGTAGTTCAAATTTGAATTATGGACTACATTAAATGCATAGAAAACTTAGTAATTAGTAATATATATACAATGGCCAAACGAACCCTAAACAGTTTCCAATTTCAGCCCGACACTCCTGTTATTCTATGTTGCCTGTAGAAAACAAAGTTCTAGGCGAGAAGAGGCAGCAATTATCGTTTCGCCCACAAGAGTGGCATGTTTCCCTACCGGAACCACGAGGGTTGCGACATGCTCCGGTTTGTAAGAGGCTTGTAATATAGCTTCGCCCAAATTGGACAATTATATGTACCATGTAGTGACACCATGCCAAGTTTTATGATTTCCTGGTGAGTTTTGGATTTACAGAGATTTAAAAACCGAGATTCGCAATGTTTGTGCCCAAGCCAGGACGGCAAGACGGTTGAATTCATTCCCATTCGTTCGATGGGACCTAAACATGCACCCCAAGGAAACATGTACATTTTTCTAGCCATTTTGGCGCACTGGATCATGTTTTTGTAGTTTGGATTTGAATTATGGATATTAAATGCCTAAAACTCAATTAATGAATAAAAAAGGTCAAACGAATCCTGAATAATTTCAAAGTTCAGCGCGAATCTCCCGTTGTTCCGTATCACGTGTAGAAGAAAATACAAGGCTCAAGAGGGAGTGATTATCGTTTGGCCCACAAGGGGACACGTTTCCCTATTGAAACCACGAGGGTTCTTGCGACAGGCTCCGGTTTGTAAGAGGTTTGTAATAAAGCTTGGCCCAAATTGGCAATGTTTTTACCACGACATATATGTGCCATGACGTGTGTGGCACCCCGGCTCAGAGAAACCGGAAAGCCCCGTATTCCAGCCAGAGATCGAGGAGAAGTCTTTGGAATACGACACTGCTTGACATAGAACAAATCAGCTCTTATTACAAGAATAATAATACAAGGGTCTGATGTTACAAAGAAGCACATCAGCGTGATGACACTATGCCTGTGATACTACACTAGCTCTATGCTAGCAGCGGAACAACTCGTAGCAGTAGAATACTTATAGCAGCGAAACAACGATGAAGGTGGTGAACTCCACTCCACAGGGACTCTGTCTAGGACACGATCTAGCTGGTACGCGCGGCGAACCTCGACTAGCAATCACGGCATCACCTGCAATCTGGCATGACACGCCAGGTTAGTACATTGAATGTACTTGCAAGCTCACAACAACCAAAAGCATCAAGGCAAAACAACAACATAGCATTAACAGGTTAATTAATTAACAGCTACCATGATACAAAAGCAACTGCTAAACATGTGCTGAAACTAATATAATACTGATAAACCAACATCTCTAATCTCAACAACCATCTCATTCTTGGCTAACCAGCCAAGCAATATACCATCTCGATCACCTCGTGATCAAAACCAAACGGTGATCATTCATGGATCACAAATGGAACCACACTGGGTTCAACAGGTTCCCTCGTAACCAAACGATGATCATTCAAGGATCACAAACGGAACATCCACATGATCACCTCATGACCACATCACAAACTGGATGATCATCCTCAAGATCATCCCAACTTTATCATCATCATCCTGCCAAACTGTTACAGCTCACAATATCAACATATACATCACCTATAAGTCATTCCGTCATGTGAGTGTTGATCAAACGGTGTGACCTAGTACGAACTTGTGCCCATGACCGAGGACGCGGCTACCGATAGATTAAACACACACACTCTGCAGAGGTAGCGCACTTTACCCACACCACGGAACCCATGGCCTCGCACTCCCATTCGGGTGGACCAACGGCATTCCAATAAAATCGATCTATTGCCATGACACTCTCCCAGCCGCTCCGACCAACACCCCCTTTGGGTTCAGTCCTGGGTGGCCCCGTGCCTACCAAAGGCACCAACGGCCACCGTCGTGGCAAAACAAAAATGGGCCCAAACGGGGACAAAATGGTGCCTAACAACAACTATGGGCACACAAGGTTATGTATGCTTACCGGGCCAAGGTACCGCACACCCATAACCTTCCCTCGTTGGAGGCACCGGCGAGAGACATGACAATAGACCGCATTAGGGCCTTCCCATAAAAGGCAAATGTGGTTGCACTGGAAAAAGCCTGTTTCAGTGGCACCCGACCAACTTAATGACGGAATTTATCCCCCAACATATAACAGTGATAACTAATACTCCACTATCATCTACCAACCTGTAATCCAAGTCATGGCAATAGCCAACAAATAATCCAAGGCATACTATCGACATATCAAAATACTCTGAGGATAGCATAACACCTCTATCATGATGTAACACACCACAATGCGGCTATATCGCCCACGTGTCGGGGCACGACTTAGAGGCATAGCCGCATGGTAGTTTTGTCGCAAGAGGTGTAATCTTCACACAATCCCATGTACTGAATAAGAAAGGGATAAAGAGTCGGCTTACAATCGCCACTTCACACAATACATAAATAATTCATACTTCATCCAAATAAACTCAAAGAACGACTACGGCCAAATCTGAATAAAAGGAAGATAAACCCCAAAAGCTAGATCCCCAATCATCCCAACTGGGTTCCACTACTGATCATCAGGAAATGAAACATAGTAACGTCCCGAATCCTCGTCGAACTCCCACTTGAGTTCGGTAGCATCACCTGCACTAGTATCCTCGGCACCTGCAACTGTTTGGAAGTATCCATGAGTCACGAGGACTCAGCAATCTCACACCCACGATATCAAGACTATTTAAGCTTTTGGGCAGGAGAAGGTAGTGAGGTGGAGCTGCAGCAAGCACTAAGCACATATGGTGGCTAACATACGCAAATAAGAGCGAGAAGAGAAGCAACGCACGGTCGAGAAGCTAGGAGTGATCAAGAAGTGATCCTGAAACTACTTACATTCAAGCATAGCACAAGACCGTGTTCACTTCCCAGACTCCGCCGAAAAGAGACCATCACGGCTACACACGCGGTTGATTCATTTTAATTAAGTCGAGTGTCAAGTTCTCTACAACCGGATATTAACAAATTCCATCTGCCACATAACCGCGGGCACGACTCTCGAAAATTTAACCCTGCAGGGGTGTCCCAACTTAGCCCGTCACAAGCTCTCACGGTCAACGAAGGATATACCTTCTCCCAGGAAGACCCAATTAGTCTTGGAATCTGGGTTACAAGACATTTCGACAATGGTAAAACAAGACCAGCAAAGCCGCCCGATGTGCCGACAAATCCCGATAGGAGTCGCACGTATCTCGTTCTCAGGGCACACCGGATAGGTCAAGCTATGAGTAAAACCAGTCCTCAAATTGCCCCGAGGTGGCCCTGCAGGTTGCCCGGTTCGGACCAACACTCAGAGGAGCACTGGCCCGGGGGGGTTAAAATTAAGATGACCCTTGAGTCTGCAGAACCCAAGGGAAATGTATAGGTGGTAGGTAGGCAAATGGTAAAACCAAGGTTCGGCCTTGCTGGAGGATTTTTATTCAAAGCGAACGGTCAAGGGGTTCCCATAACACCCAACCGCGTCAGGAACACAAAATCAAGGAACATAACACCGGTATGACGGAAACTATGGCGGCAAGAGTGGAACAAAACACTAGGCAAAAGGCCGAGCCTTCCACCCTTTACCAAGTATATAGATGCATTAATTAAAATAAGAGATAATATGATATCCCAACATATCCATGTTCCAACATGGAACAAACTTCAACTTCACCTGCAACTAGCAATGCTATAAGAGGGGCTGAGCAAAAGCGGTAACATAGCCAAACAACGGTTTGCTAGGAAGGTGGGTTAGAGGCTTGACATGGCAACATGGGAGGCATGATATAACAAGTGGTAGGTAGTGCGACATAGCGATAGAGCCAACAACTAGGAAAGCAAAGATAGAAGTGATTTCGAGGGTATGGTCATCTTGCCTGCAAAGTTCTCAGAGTTGTCAAAAGCTTGATCCTCGTTAGCGTACTCCACAGGTTCCTCGTTCACGTACTCGTCTCCCGGCTCTACTCAAGGCAAGAACACAAGCAATGGAACAACAATCAATCATGGTGCAATGCATAAGCAACATGATGCAAAACATGGCATGATATGCAGGATATGATATGTAGTGCATATGCGTGCTCCGGAAGGGAAAGTATGATCAAGGCATCAACTTGGCAAACCAAGTATGCCGCTGGAAAGATGAGGTGATTTCGGTTGAAATCGATATAAGGATCACCGGAAACGGATGCACGGTTTGCAAATGGCAAGCAAAACAAGAATGGCGCAAGTCTATGATTAACAGCATGATGCCACTTAGAATGCAACAAGAAACTAAGCTACTGCACTCCAACATAGCAACAAATCATATGTCAGTGATTTACAAGAGATGCTTTACAAAACATGAACACTGAGCTAAGGCTAAATCACACTAGAACAGGTTCAAACAAGCATGGCAAAAGTGCAAAAGATATCAGCTTCACAGACTTGGTGAAAATACAACATGTCAAAAACAACATCAGGAAACACTGTTTAGAGCAAGCAAACAACATGCTATAGGAACATATCATGGAAAACAAAAGCACGACATGCTTCTACTAAATGCACTTAAGAAAACTTGCTTACTGATCGTGAGCCAAAAATGCACACAAAATATGGTGGCACCCATGTAAACATAGCAAGTTTTATTAACAGTTTCAGACTTGGAAGAAAAACAGAGCATGGCATAAACAGATTCATGAGAGCAACTTTGCAAGCTCACGCCACTCACCACAAAGCATTTCATGACAACACAAGCATACCAACAGTAAAAAGACATTTGCATGAAGCTAAACATGGCAAGAGCAAGTTTATAGGATGCATGGATCACTAACAACAACCATGGAAAAATTGATTAACATGTTAACAATCTATCAGGAACATGTTATAGCAAAAGTAGAGCAAGCCAAAGACATGCTAGAGCACTCCATAATTTCAAACAGGGGCATGACTGGTTAGAGCATAACCACATGTTCAAAACATCCTTACTGAAGTATCCCAAAATAATCATGGATCTCAAAGTAGCATCAAGTTTACATGGCATCAAAATAACTGCAGGAAAAGGACTTAGCAAAATCGTAAGTCCCTGAAAACAGTAACATTATGGAGCCTACTTTGCATTCTTGTGCTAGTCACCACATAGATCAAAAAAATACAAGACTTGCACCTCTGTAGAGATGTCATGTTGTAGTTCAAAACACATGTAGACCTCATGCTCATAGGGTGCACACATCAAATGCAACAAAAAAAATGGCAAATCACCATGATCTGATAAGTACCAGTAGTTAACATTTTATAGCACTCTCACAACAATGAAAATGGCATCATAATGGACAGTAACATGCATGCAAATGATACTAACATGAAGATCTCAACAAGACGAACATTTTTACATATCATATGCATGATTTGGAGCCACGGTCACCGAGATACGACATGAAGAAGAGGACATAAAAACATTAGGGACATTGGCAAATTTCGGGGTCAACCTCACTAGATCTGGATTTAGGGTTTCTGGTGGCGCGGTTCCCGAGGCAGCCGGAGATGCGCCGGAGTTGAACAGGGACATCGGTCGGCGCGCTCGGGGCGGCGGAGGAGGCCGGCGACGGGGTGGCGGCGACCTGCAGGGTCGGCGGCGCGGCGCAGGGTCGGCGTCGGAGCGGGGCGGAGCCCGATGGGGCGACAGGCGGCAGCGGGAGGCTCGTGCTCGCGCGGCGAAGGGCGCGGGCGGCGGCGTGGTGGATGGGCCCGCGGGGGCCGGCCTCGGACCCGGCGGGCTTTGGCGGTGGGCGGCGGCGACTAGGCCACGTGGCGGCTTCCTATTGGCATGGGCGTGGTGGCGCGGACGTGTCCGGCTGCGGCGGAGGGAAATGGCTAGGGTTTCATCCATGAATTTTTCGAGGAGGGGAACATATTTTGTAGGTAGGAGGTAGGAGTGTCCAAATGAGGTGCGGTTTTCGCCCACACGGTCGTGATCCGACGGCGGAGAACATGGATGTGGTTTAGATGGGTTATTGGGCAGTTTTGAAGGGGTGTTGGGCTGCAACCCAAAGATGCTTTTGCGGTTACCCGATTAGCCGTTGGGGCATCAAACGGCCTCCAAATGGAACGAAATTTGACAGGCGGTCTACGGGTGATGTACCAAGGCCACTTGTCAAATCTCGGCCCATTCCGAGAACGGTTTACTCCCGCTCACGAAAAGAGACAAGAGGGGTGCGTCAGGTGCATGTGGGAGTGTCGGATTGCGAAATGGACAACGGGGAAAATGCTCGGATGCATGAGACGAACACGAATGCAAATGAGATGCACATGATGACATGATATGAAATGCATTACATGAACAAAATGCAAAACGAAGACAAAACCCAACCACGAAGGGAATCTCATAACTTAAAGCCGAAAATGGCAAGAGACGGAGATACAAATATGGCAAGTTACATCCGGGGTGTTACACATGATGAATCCAAGAACGATAGTACTACTACTCAAATATCAAGAACTAGCTATCCAACTATGATCCACATGCAAGCATCATCTCCAACATCATACTCCCAAACATAATATCAACTAGCATCATGATGAAAATAATACTAGCCACTAATACTCCAAAGGCAACACGACATCCAAAGTAATACTTGATAACCCACAAGTATAGGGGATCGCAAAAGTTTTCGAGGGTAGAGTATTCAACCCAAATTTATTGATTCGACACAAGGGGGGCCAAAGAATATTCACAAGTATTAGCAGCTGAGTTGTCAATTCAACCACACCTGGAAACTTAGTATCTGCAGCAAAGTGTTTAGTAGCAAAGTATTCCGAATATAGTGTTTTTGGTATTTTGTAATGATGATAGCAATAGCAACGGAAAAGTAAATAAGCGAAGAACAATATATGGAAAGCTCATAGGCAATGGATCAGTGATGGAGAATTATGCCGGATGCGGTTCATCATGTAATAGTCATAACCTAGGGTGACACAAAACTAGCTCCAATTCATCAATGTAATGTAGGCATGTATTCCGAATATAGTCATATGTGCTTATGGAAAAGAACTTGCATGACACTTTTGTCCTACCCTCCCGTGGCAGCTGGGTCCTAATGGAAACTAAGGGATATTAAGGCCTCCTTTTAATAGAGTACCGAAACAAAGCATTAGCACATAGTGAATACATGAACTATGGTCATCACCGGTAAGTATCTCGATTATTTTCACTTCGGGGTTAACGGATCATAACACATAATAGGTGACTATAGACTTGCAAGATAGGATCGAGAACTCTCATATATTGATGAAAACATAATAGGTTCAGATCTGAAATCATGGCACTCGGGCCCTAGTGACAAGCATTATGCATAGCAAAGTCACAGCAACATTGATCTCAGAACATAGTGGATACTAGCGATCAAACCCTAACAAAACTAACTCAATTACATGATAAATCTCATCCAACCCATCACCGTCCAGCAAGCCTATGATGGAATTACTCACGCATGGCGGTGAGAATCATGAAATTGGTGATGGAGGATGGTTGATGATGACGATGACGACGGATTCCCCTCTCCGGAGCCCCGAACGGACTCCAGATCAGCCCTCCTGAGAGGTTTTAGGGCTTGGCGGCGGCTCGGTATCGTAAAACGCGATGATTTATTCTCTCTGATTTTTTTTCTCCCCGAAAGCAAATATATAGAGTTGGACTTGAGGTCGGAGGAGCTCCAGGGGGCCCACGAGATAGGGGGCGCGCCCTAGGGGGGCAGGCGCGCCCCCCACTCTCGTGGACAGGTGGTGGGCCCCTGGTCTTCATCTTTTGCAAGGATTTTTTATATTTTCCGAATAGATGTTCCGTGAAGTTTCAGGTCATTCCAAGAACTTTTGTTTCTGCACATAAATAACACCATAGCAATTCTGCTGAAAACAGCGTCAGTCCAGGTTAGTTCCATTCAAATCATGCAAGTTAGAGTCCAAAACAAGGGCAAAAGTGTTTGGAAAAGTAGATACGATGGACACGTATCAACTCCCCCAAGCTTAAACCTTTGCTTGTCCTCAAGCAATTCAGTTGACAAACTAAAAGTGATAAAGAAAAACTTTAGAAACTCTGTTTGCTCTTGTTGTTGTAAATATGTAAAGCCAGCGTTCATGTTTTCAGCAAAGATTATGACTAACCACATTCACAATAAGGCTTAGGTCTCAAGTTTACTCATATCAATGGCATAATCAACTAGCGAGCAATAATTATAAATCTCGGATGACAACACTTTCTCAAAACAATCATAATATGATATAACAAGATGGTATCTCGCTAGCCCTTTCTGAGACCGCAAAACATAAATGCAGATCACCTTTAAAGATCAAGGACTGACTAGACATTGTAATTCATGGTAAAAGAGATCCAGTCAAGTCATACTCAATGTAAACTAACAGTAATGAATGCAAATGACAGCGGTGCTCTCCAACTGGTGCTTTTTAATAAGAAGATGATGACTCAACATGAAAGTGAATAGATAGGCCCTTCGCAGAGGGAAGCAGGGATTTGTAGAGGTGCCAGAGCTCGGTTTTGAAATAGATATGCATAATATTTTTGAGCGGTATACTTTCAATGTCAACATAACAACCAAGAGATGGCGATATCTTCCATGCTACACACATAATAGGCGGTTCCCAAACTGAATGGTAAAGTTTATACTCCCGCTCCACCAACAAGCATCAATCCATGGCTTGCTCGAAACAACGAGTGCCTCCAACTAACAAGAGTCCCAGGGGGAGTTTTGTTTGCAATTATTTTGATTTAGTTTGCATAAAGCATGAGACTGGGCATCCTGGTGACCAGCCACTTTCTCGTGAGTGAGGAGAGGAGTCCACTCATCTTGGGAATAACCCGCCTAACATGGAAGATATGGACAACCCTATTTGATACATGAGCTATTCGAGCATACAAAACAGGATATTTATTTGAAGGTTTAGAGTTTGGCACATACAAATTTACTTGGAACGGCAGGTAGATACCATATATAGGTAGGTATGGTGGACTCATATGGAATAACTTTGGGGTTTATGGAATTGGATGCACAAGCAGTGTTCTCACTTAGTACAGGTGAAGGGTAGCAAAAGACTGGGAAGCGTCCAGCTAGAGAGTGACAACAGTCATGAACATGCATTAAAATTAATCAACACCAAATGCAAGCATGAGTAGGATATAATCCACCATGAACATAAATATCGTGAAGGCTATGTTGATTTTGTTTCAACTACATGCATGAACATGTGCCAAGTCAAGTCACTTAAATCATTCAGAGGAGGATACCACCCTATCATACCACATCATAACCATTTTAATAGCATGTTGGCACGCAAGGTAAACCATTATAAGCTCCCAGCTAATCAAGCATGGCACAAGAAACTATGATCTCTAGTTGTCATTGCAAACATGTTTATTCATAATAGGCTGAATCAGGAACGATGAACTAATCATATTTACAAAAACAAAAGAGGTCGAGTTCATACCAGCTTTTCTCGTCTCAGTCAGTCCATCATATATCGTCATAATTGCCTTTCACTTGCATGACCGAATGATGTGAATAATAATAATAATAGTGCACGTGCATTGGACTAGGCTGGAATCTGCAAGCATTCAATAATCAGGAGAAGACAAGGCAATATGGGCTCTTTTGTCATATCAGCAATTATGCATATAAGAGCCACTTCAACAATTTAATCATGGTCTTCTCCTATCGACCCCCAAAGAAAAGAAAAGAAATAAAACTATTTACACGGGAAAGCTCCCAACAAGCAAAAAGAACATGGAATCTTTTTGGGTTTTCTTTTTAATTACTACTACAAACATGGAAAGTAAACTAATTAAAAGCTACAACTAATTTTTTTGGTTTTTCTAAAGGTTTATTAAACACACAAGAAGAAAGCATAAAAAGGAAATAAACTAGCATGGACGATACAATGAAAAAGTATGAGCACCGACATATAGCAATGAGTGTGTGAACACAAATGTAATGTCAGTGAGAAATACATACTCCCCCAAGCTTTGGCTTTTGGCCTAAGTTGGTCTATGGCCATCGCTGGCCTGGCGGATATCCATAATAATAGTTGGGGTTGTACTGAGATGCAGCGGCTATCGCCTCCTGAGCTGCAGCATGGCGACAAGCGGCCTCAGCCCTCCTCTCGTACTCATCTGCCTCCTCTCTGGTAATAACATATCTTCCTTTTGCCTGATAATCAAAGAAGGTAGGAGCAGGGAGAGTAATACGGATAGCCCGCCGTCTGTCAAAGATTAGTCGATACTGGAGAGGTGATTCACTCATCTCAACAAACTGGTGGTGAACAATAGCATTAAAATCTAAATAAGCAGGAGGCAACTCAATATCATCTTCATGTATGGCTATACCAAGAAAATTAGCTATGCGGGTTGCATAAATTCCACCAAAGAAATCTCCATTAAATCTATTAAGATGCAACCTACGTGCAACAATGGCTCCCAAATTATAAGATTTATCTCCTAATACAACACTCCTAAGAATACTGAGGTCAGGAACACACATGTGACATGACTCATCTTTACCATTAATGCATCTACCTATGAAGAGATCAAAATAATGTATAGCAGGAAAGTGAATGCTCCCTATGGTAGCTTGTTTTATATCTCTAGATCCCCCCACAGTTATACACTACAAAAAAAACACACATCCATGACATTTTGGGCCGAACGAATTTTTTTTCTGTCATACATATGACACTTCTATGACGATAATTGTGACAATACCCGGTATCATCATAGATGTGGTGGGCTCCTACTTCCATGACAAAAAATCATGACAGAAAATGGGCTTTTCGTCCTGGGCGGGCCGGAGGCGCAGCTGCATGACATTCTTTGGGCCGTCCATGGTGGAAAAAACCGTGGTAGAAGCGAGGGCGAGGAAAATTTTGGGGAGTTCCCGGTTACGGTGGGAGGTCGGGGGCCGAGCGATGCGTGTTTCTCTCGTACACGTACGCGCGTGTGTGTGAGGCGTTGGCTCTAACTGAACCCGAGCGAGGCATTGGGCTCTAACTGAACCCGAGCGATTGCACTATAGGCTACGCGTTACTGAACCCGAGCGATCGATCGATGGCTATTAACTGAACCCGATCGAGTGATTCCTTCGCTACTACTGCTAACTGAAGCCGATCGATTGGATGAACAGTGAGCGTTGCAGGGGGGAGGGTTGGATGAACAGTGAGCGGTGGCGTTGCCTCTGGATGAACAGGACCCCGTGGTGTGGAGGGCTGGATGAACAGTAGACGGTGGAGGGGTGCCTGTGGAGGGGTGGTTGAACAGGACCGCGTGGTGTGGAGGGCTGGATGAACAGTAGACGGTGGAGGGGTGGTTGAACAGTAGCGGGTGGAGTAGCGCGCGGTGGAGGCTGGATGAACAGGAGCCCGTGAAGGCTCGAGGAGGTCGACGGTAGCCCGTGGAGGCTGGAGGAGGTCGACGGTGGAGGTGAACAGTATCCCGTGGAGTCCTATTTTGCAGTACGCCACACCCCTCCCGATGAACAGGACCCCCGTTTTGACCGTAGGAGGTCCGTTTCGTCCGTTTTGCGGTACGCCACACCCCTCCCGATCAACAGGACCCTCGTTTCGACCGTAGGAGGTCCGTTTCCTCTGTTTTGCTATACGCCACACCCCTCCTGATCAATAGGACCCCCGTTTCGACCGTAGGAAGTCTGTTTCCTCCGTTCTGCGGTATGCCAGGCCTTGTTTCCATCGCCTATTCCGTCCAAGCCCTCCCGATGAACACGACCACGCATTCCGTTCCAACCCAGCGGTTGACTCCCACGCGTTCCGTTGCCTCCCGATGAACACGACGCATTCCGTTGCCTCCCGATGAACACGACGCATTCCGTTGCCTCCCCATGAACACGACACATCCCATTGCCTCCCCATGAACACGACGCATTCCGTTGCCTCCCCATGAACACGACGACGACGTTGTTTCTCCGTTCTGTCCCAGCCATGTACACGAGCCCTGGCCGTACGTATGTGCGAGTAGGCGTTCGAGACCCTGCCCATATGTGCACATACGTGGCCGTATTTTCTTTCTTGCACCCTGGCCGTTGTACGTACGTGTACATGCTACGTGCGCGCCTCTACTACGACATGTGCGCGCCTCTACTACGACACGTGCGCGCCTCTACATCGACCAGTATGTATGTACACGTTCGCGACCAGAATGACAACGCTACGTACGCTTCGACCAGGTGGGTCCCGACTGTAAGGCACTTCCTTGCCTGCGAAGATGTAGCTGGTGGGTCCCATCAGTCAGGGGGGGAATCGTTTTGTTTTTTTGCCCGCGAAGGTGTAGCTGCTGGGTCCCAGCAGTCAGGGGGCGAATCATTTTTTTTGCCCGGACACACTTCCTTGCGTGCGAAGGTGTAGCTGGTGTGTCCCAGCGGTCGGGGGCGAATCGTTTTTTGGACGCACTTCCTTGCATGTGAAGATGTAGCTGGTGGGTCCCAGAAGTCAGGGGGCGAATCGTTTTTTTCCCGGACGCACTTCCTTGCGTGCGAAGATGTAGCTCGTGGGTCCCAGCAGTCAGGGGGCGAATCATTTTTTCAGGAAATACGATGGCCCGTCCGGTGGGTCCCCGCTGTCAGGTGGAGGAATAGTTATTTTGTGCGTAATAAGGAGGCACTTCCTTGTGGCTACCGTGGACCCAGCTGTTAGCCTCTCCACGTACAGTCCACGTCCGATGGAAGTCCTTCCTTGACCACGTTGACCACGCCGCGCCGAGAGCACCAGGGCGGTGGACAACGGCGAGGCCTAGGAAGGGGACGACAGGGAGCCGGGGAAGACGCGGAAGTGGATGCACACGCGGAGAGGAGTACGAGGGTTCACTGGTTCGGCTGCGCTGCCATTGCCGCAGAATAATAGGTGGTGTGGGTGAGTGGAGGGATGGTCTGGCCAGCGGTGGGAGTAGTAGGGGGCGTTGAGGCCTCCGCGGCAGCATAGCCGGCCACGGGAGGCAGGAGCAGGCGGCACGACCGGCGCTGCTTTGGGCGGCTGGAGTAAGAAGACCAGAGGTTGAAGAAGCACGACGGCCGTTGGATGGACATCGTACAGTCACTGCAGCTAGAATTGTTTATATTGACTAAGTTGACAAAGCTCTTGGTACGTCAACTTAGTAGGCCCACAGGTCAGCTTCCGAAACGATGCACCCCAGATGTCAGGGGGAGGAATCATTTTTTGGGCGGGTGAAGCTAGAATATCCGAGATTGAAGAAGAAGCACGGCATCCATTGGATGGACATCCAACGGCCACTGCTGCTAGAACCGTGTGTTGACTATAAGTTGACAAAGCCTTGCATACGCGTCAACTCTGTTTTCTTAGGGGACGAGTCAACTTAGTAAGGCCAGAAGTGTGTGGTAGAGAACTTATAGCCCATTTGAGATTTGTAAGAATGTGTAGCAAATTTTTGATTTCTAATGGAATTTACTACAGCCCATTTACAGTTTGTTAAAAATACAACCCATTTCAACCAACCGTTCAAAACAGAATTCAATAAAATTTCCCACATTTTGATGGGATCCGAAATATTTTTATCCCGAAATTTCTAGTCATATTAAATACAATTTCAATATAAATTTATATTACGTAAAAATCCAACGAAACATTGCGCTCGCAACAATTAATGAAATTAAAATTTTCAATATCCAAAAACAATATTTTATAAAGTAATCACGTGTTTGGTGCATTTTTTATAGTTACTGCCCAATTTTTATAATTACATCCCATTTATTATTTCTCAAAGCCCATTTTCTTGTTAAGCCTAATGCATCCCTCCTAGGAAAGATTTTCAGCCCAGCGGGGCGGAGAATAACAACTTGACCTTGCCTGGGTATTCCTAAAAAAAGTATAGCCGAGCTAGCCATTTTCAGCTTGAAAAAAATTAATATCTGGGCTAGATATCTGGCCTGGGCTAGACGGGCCACAACCCGCCCAGTTAATACCTGCAAAGATGTTTTCGTTGTTGTTCAGAGGAGAAAAAATAATATTTGGGCTAAACATCGAAAAACTCTGCAATGCTCACACCTCAAAAACACAAATACTGCTCAAGCTGCTTGGTCCCAGCTGTCGGCCGCTTCTTGAACAATTCTCTCGTTTATTGACTACACCCTCCTTTCTGGTTTATAAGGCTCAATTCAAAAATCTCACCAACCAAGGTAGACGATGAGTGGTGGAATATTTTTTGTAGTTTGCAAAACCACCCAATTAATGCTCTTGTTTTCCTCAAAAAATTATGTTTACGAATGCATTAGTTGCAATGCATGCATGCATAAAGTGCATGCATTGGTCAGTTTTCTCTTAATACTTGCATGCAATGATTTAATGCACCTTGAAGTCTGAACATGTGATGGGGAACAACCGAATTGAGCCTTATAAAATGGAAAAACTAAAATTTTGAGATAAGCCATATAAACCGGAAAGGAGGGAGTACTACATAGGTTGACAATGGTGTGGGACCGTGATGTCCGGAAACCAGGAGGAAGCAAAATAAATAATAGTTATATATATATAATAAGGAGGCACTTGCGTACGTGAGGCTATGGACCTGGTGGGTCCCCATTGTCATCCTCTCCAAGTAAAGTCATCTCCTCGCCCGCGCGCGCTTTCCGCCCGAAACAGTCAGCGCCGCCCGCCCCGCTTCCCGGTGCAGGCGATTGCTCCGCCTTCAAATGACACAAGTGTCGTCCGTCCGTCCATCTGCCGCCCACATTAATGATACGCGGTTGCCGAGGCAGCTACTCCGGCGCCACACGTCCGTCCCTCCACCCGCCCACCATTGCTATATAAACTGCTGTGCCGGCCATAGCCGCAGTCATCCGCGTCTGTTCCCTTTCTCCTGTCCACACCACTACTACCCACCATGGCTTCCTTGTGCTCCAACGCTCTTCGGGACGGGCGGACGATGGACCACAAGGAGATGGCAGCCATTGCTGCCAACTGGCTGGCCGGCAGGCAGCCGGAGGACGATGACATCCCAATGGAGAACATGGTAGTCGACGATCTGGCGCCAACCCCCTCCTCTGCGCCATCCTCGCTGGTGCATTGCACCATTACCATCGGCGAGGCCCGTGCCCAATATATGGACAGGGTGAGGCAGATGCGTGAGGAGCAGTTCCGGGAGGCATAGGCCGACGCCGCCTACAACCACCATCTCCTTCAGGAGCACCTGCGGGTGGAGGAGCAGATCGCCACGGAGCGGGCGGAGCAGGAGGCGCTGCTTGACTCGTACCGCTCCGCCCGCCAGGGCCGCCTCGAGCGCTGGCGGTACCGCATGGAGGTGGCGGAGCCTGCGGCCGCCTAGAAAGAGGCTAGCAAAGAGGGCGATGAAGCAGGCGAGGCGCTGTTTGGCGAGACCGAGGACGAGGCAGAGGACAATGCCGGCTCCGACGAGTCCCTGCTCCGCTGGCGTAGACAAGGCCCTGCTCTGCCGAGGCCCCGTGGCGCCAACAACGAGGCAGAGGACACCTCTGGCTCCGCCGAGGCCCCGCCCTGCCAACAACAAGGCAGAGGACATCACCGGCTCAGCCGAGGCCCCACCCTGCCGGCAACATGGAGGAGGATTCCACCGCTCCGCTGAGGCGCCACCCGCCGACAACGAGACAGAGGACATCGCCGGCACCGCCGAGGTCCATACTTTGTTCTCATACATGGATCCCATCTCAGATTTCATGGCTTCAAGCCACTTTGCGGAATCTGGGCTCACCATCGCTTCTTCATAGTTCGTAGGTTCATCATGATCTAGTAGCATGACTTCCAGAACAGGATTACCGTACCACTCTGGCGCGGATCTTACTCTGGTTGATCTACGAGGTTCAGTAGTATCTTGTTCTGAAGTTTCATGATCATCATCATTAGCTTCCTCGCTAACTGGTATAGTTGTCGCAGAAACAGTTTTCTGTGATGTACTACTTTCCAATAAGGGAGCAGGTACAGTTACCTCGTCAAGTTCTACTTTCCTCCCACTCACTAATTTCGAGAGAAACTCCTTCTCCAGAAAGTTTCCGAATTTTAGCAACAAAAGTTTTGCCTTCGGATCTGTGATAGAAGGTGTATCCAATAGTTTCCATTGGATATCCTATGAAGACACATTTCTCCGATTTGGGTTCGAGCTTATCGGGTTGAAGCTTTTTCACATAAGCATCACAGCCCCAAACTTTCAGAAACGACAACTTTGGTTTCTTGCCAAACCATAGTTCATAAGGCGTCGTCTCAACGGATTTTGATGGTGCCCTATTTAACGTGAATGCGGCCGTCTCTAGAGCGTATCCCCAAAACGATAGCGGTAAATCAGTAAGAGACATCATAGATCGCACCATATCTAGTAAAGTACGATTACGATGTTCGGACACACCATTACGCTGTGGTGTTCCGGGTGGCGTGAGTTGCGAAACTATTCCACAATTTTTCAAATGTACACCAAACTCGTAACTCAAATATTCTACTCCACGATCAGATCGTAGAAACTTTATTTTTTTGTTACGATGATTTTCAACTTCACTCTGAAATTCTTTGAACTTTTCAAATGTTTCGGACTTATGTTTCATTAAGTAAATATACCCATATCTGCTTAAATCATCTGTCAAGGTGAGAAAATAACGATATCCGCCACGAGCCTCAATATTCATCGGACCAGATACATCTGTATGTATGATTTCCAACAAATCTGTTGCTCTCTCCATAGTACCAGAGAACGGCGTTTTGGTCATCTTGCCCATGAGGCACGGTTCGCAAGTACCAAGTGATTCATAATCAAGTGGTTCCAAAAGTCCATCAGAATGGAGTTTCTTCATGCGCTTTACACCGATATGACCTAAACGGCAGTGCCACAATTAAGTTGCACTCTCATTATCAACTCTGCATCTTTTGGCTTCAACATTATGAATATGTGTGTTACTACTATCGAGATTCAACAAGAATAGACCACTCTTCAAGGGTGCATGACCATAAAAGATATTACTCATATAAATAGAACAACCATTATTCTCTGATTTAAATGAATAACCGTCTCGCATCAAACAAGATCCAGATATAATGTTCATGCTTAACGCTGGCACCAAATAACAATTATTTAGGTCTAATACTAATCCCGAAGGTAGATGTAGAGGTAGCGTGCCGACTGCGATCACATCGACTTTGGAACCGTTTCCCACGCGCATCGTCACCTCGTCCTTAACCAATCTTCGCTTGATCCGTAGTCCTGGTTTCGAGTTGCAAATATTAGCAACAGAACCAGTATCAAATACCCAGGTGCTACTGCGAGCATTAGTAAGGTACAGATCAATAACATGTATATCACATATACCTTTGTTCACCTTGCCATCCTTCTTATCCGCCAAATACTTGGGGCAGTTCCGCTTCCAGTGACCAGTCTGCTTACAGTAGAAGCACTCAGTTTCAGGCTTAGGTCCAGGCTTGGGTTTCTTCTCTTGAGTAGCAACTTGCTTGCCGTTCTTTTTGAAGTTCCCCTTCTTCTTCCCTTTGCCCTTTTTCTTGAAACTAGTGGTCTTGTTGACCATCAACACTTGATGCTCCTTCTTGATTTCTACCTCCGCAGCTTTCAGCATTGCGAAGAGCTCGGGAATAGTCTTGTTCATCCCTTGCATGTTATAGTTCATCACGAAGCTCTTGTAGCTTGGTGGCAGTGATTGAAGAATTCTGTCAATGATGCAATCATTTGGAAGATTAACTCCCAATTGAATCAAGTGATTATTATACCCAGACATTTTGAGTATATGCTCACTGACAGAACTGTTCTCCTCCATCTTGCAGCTATAGAACTTATTGGAGACTTCATATCTCTCAATCCGGGCATTTGCTTGAAATATTAACTTCAACTCCTGGAACATCTCATATGCTCCATGACGTTCAAAACATTGTTGAAGTCCCGATTCTAAACCGTAAAGCATGGCACACTGAACTATCGAGTAGTCATCAGCTTTGCTCTGCCAGACGTTCATAACATCCGGCGTTGCTCCTGCAGCAGGCCTGGCACCCAGCGGTGCTTCCAGGAAGTAATTCTTCTGTGCAGCAATGAGGATAATCCTCAAGTTATGGACCCAGTCCGTGTAATTGCTACCATCATCTTTCAACTTTCCTTTCTCAAGGAATGCATTAAAATTTAATGGAACAATAGCACGAGCCATCTATCTACAATCAAACATAAACAAACAAGATACTAATCAGGTACTAAGTTTCATGATAAATTTAAGTTCAGTTAATCAAATTAATTAAAGAACTCCCACTTAGATAGACATCCCTCTAATCCTCTAAGTGATTACGTGATCCAAATCAACTAAACCATAACCGATCATCACGTGAGATGGAGTAGTTTTCAATGGTGAACATCGTTATGTTGATCATATCTACTATATGATTCACGCTCGACCTTTCGGTCTCTGTGTTCTGAGGCCATATCTGTATATGCTTGGCTCGTCAAGTATAACCTGAGTATTCCGCGTGTGCAACTGTTTTGCACCCGTTGTATTTGAACGTAGAACCTATCACACCCGATCATCACGTGGTGTCTCAGCACGAAGAACTTTCGCAACGGTGCATACTCAGGGAGAACACTTCTTGATAATTTAGTGAGAGATCATCTTATAATGCTACTGTCAATCAAAGCAAGATAAGATGCATAAAAGGATAAACATCACATGCAATCAATATAAGTGATATGATATGGCCATCATCATCTCGTGCTTGTGATCTCCATCTCCGAAGCACCGTCGTGATCACCATCGTCACCGGTGTAACACCTTGATCTCCATCGCAGTATCGTTGTCGTCTCGCCAAGCTTGTGCTTCCACGACTATCACTACCGCTTAGTAATAAAGTAAAGCATTACATCACGATTTCATTGCATACAATAAAACGACAACCATAAGGCTCCTGCCAGTTGCCGATAACTCGGTTACAAAACATGATCATCTCATACAATAAAATTCTGCATCATGTCTTGACCATATCACATCACAACATGCCCTGCAAAAACAAGTTAGACGTCTTCTACTTTGTTGTTGCAAGTTTTACGTGGCTGCTACGGGCTTAAGCAAGAACCAATCTCACCTACGCATCAAAACCACAACGATAGTTTGTCAAATAGACTCCGTTTTAACCTTCGCAAGGACCGGGTGTAGCCATACTTGGTTCAACTAAAGTTGGAGAGACTGTCGCCCGCAAGCCACCTATGTGCAAAGCACGTCGGGGGAACCGGTCTCGCGTAAGCGTACGTGTAATGTTGGTCCGGGTCGTCTCGTCCAACAATGCCGCCGAACCAAAGTATGACATGCTGGTAGGCAGTATGACTTATATCGCCCACAACTCACTTGTGTTCTACTCGTGCATATAACATCAACATAAATAACCTAGGCTCGGATGCCACTGTTGGGTTTCGTAGTAATTTCAAAAAAATTCCTACGCACACGCAAGATCATGTGATGCATAGCAACGAGAGGGGAGAGTGTTGTCTACGTACCCACGCAGACCGACTGCGGAAGCGTTGACACGACATAGAGGAAGTAGTCGTACGTCTTCACGATCCAACCGATCAAGCACCGAAACTACGGCACTTCCGAGTTCGAGCACACGTTCAGCTCGATGACGATCCCCGGACTCTGATCCAGCAAAGTGTCGGGGAAGAGTTCCGTCAGCACGACGGCGTGGTGACGATCTTGATGTACAACAGCAGCAGGGCTTCGCCTAAACTCCGCTACAGTATAATCGAGGACTATGGTGGCTGGGGGCACTGCACACGGCTAAGGAATAGATCACGCGGATCAACTTGTGTCTTTCTGGGGTGTCCCTGCCTTCGTATATAAAGGACTAGAGGGGAGAGGCTGGCCGGCCAAGGGTGGCGCGCCAGGAGAGTCCTACTCCCTCTGGGAGTAGGATTCCCCCCCCCCCAATCCTAGTTGGAATAGGACTCCTTGAGGGGGGAAAGAGAGAGAGGGGGGCCGGCCACCTCTCCTAATCCTAATAGGACTAGTGGAGGGGGAGGCGCGCGGCCACCTTGGGCTGCTCCTTTCTCCTTTCCACTAAAGCCCACTAAGGCCCATATAGCTCCCGGGGGGTTCCGGTAACCTCCCGGTACTCCAGTAAAATCCCGATTTCACCCGGAACACTTCCGATATCCAAACATAGGCTTCCAATATATCAATCTTTATGTCTCGACCATTTCGAGACTCCTCGTCATGTCCGTGATCACATCCGGGACTCCAAACAACCTACGGTACATCAAAATGCATAAACTCAAAATATAACTGTCATCGTAACCTTAAGCGTGCGGACCCTACGGGTTCGAGAACAATGTAGACATGACCGAGACACGTCTCCGGTCAATAACCAATAGCGGTACCTGGATGCCCATATTGGCTCCTACATATTCTACGAAGATCTTTATCGGTCAGACCGCATAACAACATACGTTGTTCCCTTTGTCATCGGTATGTTACTTGCCCGAGATTCGATCGTCGGTATTCCAATACCTAGTTCAATCTCGTTGCCGGCAAGTCTCTTTACTCGTTCTGTAATACATCATCCCGCAACTAACTCATTTAGTTGCAATGCTTGCAAGGCTTAAGTGATGTGCATTATCGAGAGGGCCCAGAGATACCTCTCCTACAATCGGAGTGACAAAACCTAATCTCGAAATACGCCAACCCAACGTGTACCTTTGGAGACACCTGTAGTACTCCTTTATAATCACCGAGTTACGTTGTGATGTTTGGTAGTACCCAAAGTGTTCCTCTGGTAAACGGGAGTTGCATAATCTCATAGTTATAGGAACATGTATAAGTCATGAAGAAAGCAATAGCAACATACTAAACGATCGGTGTAAAGCTAATGGAATGGGTCATGTCAAACAGATCATTCTCTTAATGATGTGATCCCGTTAATCAAATAACAACTCTTTGTTCATGGTTAGGAAACATAACCATCTTTGATTAACGAGCTAGTCAAGTAGAGGCATACTAGTGACACTTTGTTTGTCTATGTATTCACACATGTATTATGTTTCCGGTTAATACAATTCTAGCATGAATAATAAACATTTATCATGATTATAAGGAAATAAATAATAACTTTATTATTGCCTCTAGGGCATATTTCCTTCAGATAATACACAAACGATTGTTTAACTTGACAATAATGATGATTGCAGATCTTATTAAAACATAGAAACAAATTCAAATGATTTGACTTCACAACAATCATTACTGTAGATCTTATTCAAATAAAAAATGAATTCAAATTTAGTTCGTATTCAAGCGGTAGTATATACGTTTGGAATGCACTAAAACGTTCATTTGAGTAGTAGGTTGCATGCATTATACACGTAGCAAAATATTTTAATTGAACATAACATGAATTCAAAGTTTTGAATGACATTTGTAGTGCGCATTGATTTGGTATAGTACACATCAGGCTTGTCCGAAAATTTCAACCCGCGCCTTGTTAGCCCGAAATATTTAAGATATATCTTTGTCTCGTTGTGCTCCGACAACTCCCTCCATCTCAACCCGCGCCTTGCTATTCTGAAATTACAACGCGCGCAAAAACTCCCACCTCCTATGAAATCCTGACACGCGAAATGCCCGTGGTACCCCTGAACCGAAAGACCCGCCTCAAATCGGTGGGGGTACACCACATTTCGGACAAGCGCGTCTCTAAGCCATGGTTCCCCACTGCCATCCCATCTGCCCACCCATTCGTACACCGAGGCCGCGAAAGCCCGCGACGAAACCTTACACCCTGCTCCGTCCGCCACCCAGTCGGAGCCTCTTCCCCGATGACGTCGCCCATAGCAACACATCGACGTCCCTCATCCACCGTACCGGATGAGGATCCATCATCCATCTCATCGTCCCGCCGGTTCAGCCACCCCGTCCTCCACCTCCAAGGAGCTGCCCCGACGTTCCCTTCGTCTTTCGCGCCACCTCTACTGTGGGGTATAAAACGCAGGTCTCTTATAAAAGTAATGTTGTGTCCAATTTATGTTTTCCCTTCTAACCACATTATATATTTATATTATTAATATTGTCGTATATTTTATAGAGACTTCTATATACATTATAAAAACATCCCACGTGTTATTAACTTATAAAAGTAAATGTTTAACAAAAGTTGGCAAGGAAAATCCTGGTTGTTTTTGACTCACAGGCAAGCAAAATCCTGGTGATTGCGTACAAAATCTTGCGAAGATTTTAAGGACCAATTTAATAATAACACGCTCATTTTTATTTTGAGCAATAACTCGCTAATTTCTTAATTATATATATATAATGTGCCTCTCCGGTTTATTCTTTGATATTAATTGCTCCTTCTAACATAACATTATATATATAACGAGCCCACCTAATACGTGTATTTCAAAGAAGTGCAAATGGGCTAGGATTTCTTAGAAAATATAAATGGGCCTGATTGATGAAATTATTTGTTCACCCATCCCAGCAAATGGACTGTACATTCTAGAAAACATGGGTTAAATATATGCCACATTTTTGCAGGCTGACATGTGGGCCAATAGGTCGAAGCCTACGCAGGGCGTTGTCAACTTGGTCAACAAATGATTGTGTCATCCACAACCATTGGATTTATATCCAACGGCCGGCATGCACCTTCAATCTCTCGTCTTCTTCCTCCAGCGTCGCCGGGACCGCCTGGTCCGGCCTCCGGCGGCTAGCGGCTCTGCTTAGCATGCATCGCTGTGAAGCGCTACCCCACCGCCGGCCAGGCTATCCCTCCACCCCTCGACACCTCCTATTATTCTCCACAGTCTATAGCCCCACGCCGCAACAGAACCAGTTATAACCCTTCTCCTCCTCTCAATCTGTGACTCCACTGGCGCGTTTTCCCATCTCCGAGTCGTTCCCGTCCGGGGCCTCGCCGTCGTCCACCGCCTCGGTGTGGTGTGGTCAACAAACGGGAGTCATCGGAAGAGGACTATACGTGGAGAGCCTGACGGCTGGGACCCACGAGGTCCATGGTCGCGCACAAGGAAAGTTCCTCCTTATTAAGCTGAAAAAAATGTTTCCTCCACCTGACAGCTGGGACCCACCGGCTGTATCTCCGCATGGAAGGAAGTTCCTCCTTGTTTTGGGAAAAAAATATTCATCCCGTTGACAGCTGGGACCCGTCAGATTTGGTGACTGGCTTGTGGGCCTACTAAGCGGATGTGTACGCACGGCTTTGTCAACTTAATCAACAAATGATTCTAGCAGCTGGACTATGTACGCACGGCTTTGTCAACTTAATCAACAAATGATTCTAGCAGCTGGACCGTTGCATCCAACAGTCGTGCTCCTTCTTCAACGTCTGTTCTTGCTCCTGTCTCCCGTGGGCAGCACCGCGGCTGTGCTGCCGCGCACCCGAACTAGTGAAGTTTCCCACTCCTCTCCATCTGCGACTCCACTGCCCCGTCATCCCCATCTCCGGGTCGTTCCAGTCCGGGTGCGCTCGGCACGGTGTGGTCAACGTGGTCAACAACCAAGAGTCATTGGAAGATGACTGTACGTGAGAGGCTAAAAGTGGGGACGCACCACGCCCAAGGACGCATGCATGCAACGGAACGCGGCGAGGTCAACATGGTCAAGGAACGACTTCCATCAGAAGTATACTGTACGTGGAGAGTCTCAGCTGGGTCCACGGCCGCAGCAAGTAAGTGCCTCCTTATTACGTGGAAAATAATGATTCCTCCAACTGATAGCAGGGACCCACTGGACGGGCCACTGTATTTTGTGAAAAAAAACGTTTACCCCCTGACTGCTGGGACCTACCTGACCGGCCACCATATTTCGCAAAAAAACGTTCCCCCCGCTGTCAACTCGGACCCACCGGAAGTGCCTCCTTATTACGCACAAAAAAATGAATACTCCCCCGGCTAGCTGGGACCCACCTTGGTGGGAGGCTGACTTGTGGGCCTACTAAGTTGACGGGGATGAAGGGTTGTGTCAACTTAGTCAATATGAACGATTCTAGCTCCAGTGACCGTACGATGTCCATCCAACGGCCGTAGTGCTTCTTCAACCTCTGGTCTTCTTGCTCCAGCCGCCCAAAGCAGCGCCGGTCGTGCCGCATGCTCCTGCCTCCCGTGGCCGGCTGTGCTGCCGCGGAGGCCTCACTACCCCCTACTATTCCAACCGCTGGCCAGGCCCTGCGGCGAAGGCAGCCTCACACCGCAACCGTACCAGTGAACCCTCGTACTCCTCTCCGAGCGGGATTCCACTGCCGCGTCATCCCCTTCCTAGGCCTCACCGTCGTCCACCGCCGTGGTGCTCTCCACGCGGCGTGGTCAACGTGGTCAAGGAACGACTTCCATCGGAAGAGTACTGTACATGGAGAGGCTGACAGCTGGGTCCATGGCCACAACCCAGTTTTTTTGTGATTTGCTGAGTCAGTCGCTTTGTCAGGCCTGTTGGGCTGCAAATCTTTCAAGACGAGGAGAGCTTTCATTCGGCTGGCCGAGAAAATGGCCCATCAGTAATGAGAAATGGGTTGTACATTTTTAAAACACATCAAACCGGCAATTAGTTTCAAACATCTTTTTTTCATTTTGAGATTTTAAATTACATTAATTTTTATGCGTGGAGAAATTGTTGGGTTTTATATTGATATACATTTATTTTTAAAATCAGTTTGAATGTGAGTCGAAATTTCGGGATTAAAAACAGTTCGGACCGCACCGAAATATGCAAAATTTCATATAATTTTTTAACCGTGGCCACAATATGGGTTGTAATGCTAACAAAAAAGAATATGGGCTCCAAAAACACCTTAATAATTAGGAAATGGGCTGTAAATTATTAGAAATAATGGCAGATGGGTTGTATGTTGTTTTCCATAGATTTGAGGCTTTCCTAAAAAAAGGTTGACGCACAAGCAGTGACCGTTGGATGGCCATCCAACGGCCGTCGTGCTTCTTCAATCTCTGCTCTTCCTGCTCCAGCCGCTCAAACAAGCGCCGGCATGACTGCCTGCTCCCTCCTCCCCGTGGCCGGCTCTGCTGCCATGCAGGCCTCACCGCCCCACCATACTCCCATCGCTGACCTAGCCATCCCTCTACTTACCCACACCTGCTGTTATTCTCCGGCGACAGCAGACGAACCAGTAAACCCTCGTACAGTCGTACTCCCCTCCGCGTGGGAAACAACTGCCGAGTCTTCCCTGCCTCCGTGTCGTTCCCTTCCTAGGCCTCGACGTCTTCCACTGCCCTGGTGCTCTCGGCGCGGCCTGGTCAACGTGGTCAACGACCGACATGCATCTGAAGTGGACTGTGCATGGAGAGGATGACAGCTGGGTCCACGGCCGCACGCAAGGAAATGCCTCCTTATTACACGCAAAATAATGATTCCTTTGTTGGGGAACGTAGCAATAATTCAAAATTTTTTCCTACGTGTCACCAAGATCAATCTATGGAGTCATCTAGCAACGAGGGAGGAGTGGATCTACATACCCTTGTAGATCGCGTGGAAGCGTTCAAGAGAACAGGGTTGATGGAGTCGTACTCGTCGTGATCCAAATCACCGATGATCCTAGCGCCGAACGGACGGCACCTCCGCGTTCAACACACGTACGGAGCAGCGACGTCTCCTCCTTCTTGATCCAGCAAGGGGAAGGAGAGGTTGATGGAGATCCAGCAGCATGACGGCGTGGTGGTGGGAAGTAGCGGGATTCCAACAGGGCTTCGCCAAGCGCTGCGGGAGGAGGGAGATGTGTCATGGGAGGGAGAGGGAGGCGCAGGGCTTAGGTATGGTTGTCCTCCCTTCCCCCCACTATATATAGGGCCAAGGGAGAGGGGGGGCGCAGCCTTGGCCCTTCCTCCAAGGAAGGGTGCGGCCAGGGAGGAGTCCATCCTCCCCAAGGCACCTCGGAGGTGCCTTCCCCCTTTAGGACTCTTCCTTTCCCTTGACTCTTGGCGCATGGGCCTCTTGGGGCTGGTGCCCTTGGCCCATACAGGCCAAGGCGCACACCCCTACAGCCCATGTGGCCCCCCCCGGGGTAGGTGGCCCCACCCGGTGGACCCCCGGGACCCTTCCGGTGGTCCCGGTACAATACCGGTGACCCCGAAACTTGTCCCGATGGCCGAAATAGCACTTCCTATATATAATTCTTTACCTCCGGACCATTCCGGAACTCCTCGTGACGTCCGGGATCTCATCCAGGACTCCGAACAACTTTCGGGTTACCACATACTAATATCTCTATAACCCTAGCGTCACCGAACCTTAAGTGTGTAGACCCTACGGGTTCGGGAGACATGCAGACATGACCGAGATGACTCTCCGGTCAATAACCAACAGGGGGACCTGGATACCCATGTTGGCTCCCACATGTTCCACGATGATCTCATCGGATGAACCACGATGTCAAGGACTTAATCAATCCCGTATACATTATGATGATGTCCTACCGAGTGGGCCCAGAGATACCTCTCCATTTACACAGAGTGACAAATCCCAGTCTCGATTCGTGCCAACCCAACAGACACTTTCGGAGATACCTGTAGTGTACCTTTATAGCCACCCAGTTACGTTGTGACGTTTGGCACACCCAAAGCACTCCTACGGTATCCGGGAGTTGCACAATCTCATGGTCTAAGGAAATGATACTTGACATTAGAAAAGCTTTAGCATACGAACTACATGATCTTGTGCTAGGCTTAGGATTGGGTCTTTGTCCATCACATCATTCTCCTAATGATGTGATCCCGTTCTCAATGACATCCAATGTCCATGGTCAGGAAACCGTAACCATCTATTGATCAATGAGCCAATCAACTAGAGGCTTACTAGGGACATGGTGTTGTCTATGTATCCACACATGTATCTGAGTTTCCTATCAATACAATTCTAGCATGGATAATAAACGATTATCATGAACAAGGAAATATAATAATAACTAATTTATTATTGCCTCTAGGGCATATTTCCAATAGTCTCCCACTTGCACTAGAGTCAATAATCCAGTTCACATCGATATGTGATTAACACTCAAGGTCACATCCCCATGTGACTAACACCCAAAGAGTTTACTAGAGTTAATATTCTAGTTCACATTACCATGTGATTAACACTTGATGAGTTCTGGGTTTGAACATGTTATGCTTGTGAGAGATGTTATAGTCAACGGGTCTGAATATTTTAGATCCGTATGTACTTCGCAAATTTCTTATGTCATCTTGTAGATGCAACTACTATGCTACATTTGGAGCTATTCCAAATAACTGTTCTACTATACGAATCTAGTTTACTACTCAGAATAATCTGGATTAGTGTCAAAGTTTGCATCGGCGTAACCCTTTATGACGAACTCTTTTACCACCTCCATAATCGAGACAATTCCTTAGTCCACTAGTTACTAAGGATAACTTTGACCGCTATCCTGTGATCCATTCTTAGATCACTCTTGTACCCTTGACTGACACATGGCAAGGCACATTTCAGGTGCGGTACACAGCATAGCATACTGTAGAGCCTATGTCTTAAGCATAGGGGACGACCTTCGTCCTTTCTCTCTATTCTGCCGTGGTCGAGCTTTAAGTCTTAACTTCATACCTTACAACTCAGGCAAGAACTCCTTCTTTGACTGATCCATCTTGAACACCTTCAAGATCATGTCAAGGTATGTGCTCATTTGAAAGTACCATTAAGCGTTTTGATCTATCCTTATAGATCTTGATGCTCAATGTTCAAGTAGCTTAATCCAGGCTTTCCATTGAAAAACACTTCCCAAATAACCCTATATGCTTTCTAGAAATTCTACATCATTTCTGATCAACAACATGTCAACATATATTTATCAGAAATTCCATAGTGCTCCCACTCACTTCTTTGGAAATACAAGTTTCTCATAAACTTTGTATACACCCAAAACTTTGATCATCTTATCAAAGCATACATTCCAACTCCGAGATGCTTACTCCAGTCCTTAGAAGGATTGCTGGAGCTTTGCATACTTATTAGCATCTTTCAGGATTAACAAAACCTTCCGGTTGTATCACATACAACCTTTCCTCAAAAATCATCGAGGAAACAATGGTTTTTGGCATCCTATCTGCAAGATTTCACAAAAAATGTAGTAATTGCTAATATAATTCCAACAGACTCTTAGCATCACTACGAGTGAGAAAGTCTCATCGTAGTCAACTCCTCGAACTTGTCGGAAGACATCTTAACGACAAGTCGAGCTTTCTTTAATGGTGACATTTACCATCATTGTCCGTCTTCCTTTTAAAATCCATCTGCACTCAACAGCCTTACGACCATCGAGCTGTTCTGCCAAAGTCTACACTTTGTTTTCATACATGGATCCTCTCTCGGATTTTATGGCCTCGAGCCATTTATCGGAATCCGGGCCCACCATCGCTTCTCCATAGCTCGTAGGTTCATTGTTGTCTAGCAACATGACTTCCAAGACAGGATTACGTACCACTCTGAAGTAGTACGCATCCTTGTCATCCTACGAGGTTTGGGAGTGACTTGATCCGAAGTCTCATGATCAATATCATAAGCTTCCACTTCAATTGGTGTAGGTGCCACAAGAACAACTCTTTGTGCCCTGCTATACACTAGTTGAAGTGATGGTTCAATAACCTCATCAAGTCTCCACCATCCTCCCACTCAATTCCTTCGAGAGAAACTTTTCCTCGAGAAAGGACCCGATTCTAGAAATAATCCCTTATTGCTTTCGGATCTGAGACAGAAGGTATACCCAACTGTTTTGGGTGTCCTATGAAGATGCATTTATCCGATTTGGGTTCGAGCTTATCAGCCTGAAACTTTTTCACATAAGCGTCGCAGCCCCAAACTTTTAAGAAATGACAGCTTAGGTTTCTCTAAACCATAGTTCATACGGTGTCATCTCATCGGAATTACGTGGTGCCCTATTTAAAGTGAATGTGGTTGTCTCTAATGCCTAACCCATAAACTATCATGGTAATTCAATAAGAGACATCATGGTATGCATCATATCCAATAGGGTGCAGTTATGATGTTCGGACACACCATCACACCATGGTGTTCCTGGCTGTATTGGTTGTGAAACAATTTCCACAATGTCTTAATTCTGTGCCAAACTCGTAATTCAGATATTCATCTCTATGATCATATCATAGATCTTTTATCCTCTTGTCACGACGATCTTTCAACTTCACCCTGAAATTACTTGAACCTTTCAATAATTCAGACTCATGATTCATCAAGTAAATATACTCAACATCTACTCAAATCATCTGTGAAGTAAGAACATAACGATATCCACTACATGCCTCAGCACTCATTGGACTGCACACATCAAAATGTATTACTTCCAACAAGTTGCTTTCTAGTTCCATTTTACTGAAAACGAGGCTTTCAGTCATCTTGCCCATGTGGTATGATTTGCATGTCTCAAGTGATTCAAAATCAAGTGAGTCCAAACGGTCCATTTGCATGGAGTTTCTTCATGCATATACACCAATAGACATGGTTCGCATGCCTCAAACTTTTCAAAAATGAGTGAGCCCAAAGATCCATCAACATGGAGCTTCTTCATGCGTTTTATACCGATATGACTTACGTGGCAGTGCCACAAGTAGGTGGTACTATCATTACTATCTTTTGGCATGAACATGTGTATCACTACGATCGAGATTCAATGAACCATTCATTTTAGGTGCAAGACCATTGAAGGTATTATTCAAATAAACAGAGTAACCATTATTCTCCTTAAATGAATAACCGTATTGCGATAGACATAATCCAGTTATATCTATGCTCAACGCAAACACCAATCTCGATGGTAGAGGGAGCGTGCGATGCTTGATCATATTAACATTGGAAACACTTCCAACACATATCGTCAGCTCACCTTTAGCTAGTCTCCGTTTATTCCGTAGCTTTTATTTCGAGTTACTAATACTTAGCAACCGAACTGGTATCTAATACCCTGGTGCTACTAGGAGTACTAGTAAAGTACACATCAACACAATGTATATCCAATATACTTCTATCGACCTTGCCAGCCTTCTCATCTACCAAGTATCTAGGGTAATTCTGCTCCAGTGGCTGTTCCCTTTATTACAGAAGCACTTAGTCTCGGGTTTGGGTTCAACCTTGGGTTTCTTCACTAGAGCAGCAGCTGAATTGCCGTTTCATGAAGTATCCCTTCATGCCCTTGCCCTTCTTGAAACTAGTGGTTTCACCAACCATCAACAATTGATGCTCCTTCTTGATCTCTACTTTAGTGGTGTCAAACATCGCGAATATCTCAAGGATCATCGTATATGTCCCTGATATATTATAGTTCATCACGAAGCTCAAGCAGCTTGGTGGTAATGACTTCGGAGAACCATCACTATTTCATCTGGAAGATCAACTCCCACTCGATTCAAGCGATTGTTGTACTCAGACAATCTGAGCACAAGTTCAACAATTGAGCTTTTCTCCCTTAGTTTGCAGGCTAAGAAAATCGTCGGAGGTCTTATACCTCTTGACGTGGGCACGAGCCTGAAATCCTAATTTCAGCCCTCAAAACATCTCATATGTTTCGCGACGTTTCAAAAACGTCTTCGGTGCCTCAACTCTAAGCCGTTTAACTAAACTATCACGTAGTTATCAAAATGTGTATGTCAGATGTTCGCAACATCCATAGACAACGTTCGAGGTTCAGCACACTGAGCGGTGCATTAAGGACATAAGCCTTCTATGAAGCAATGAGGACAATCCTCAGTTTACGGACCTAGTCCGCATAATTGCTACTATCAACTTCCAACTAAATTTCTCTAGGAACATAACTAAACAGTAGAACTAAAGCGCGAGCTATGACATAATTTGCAAAATCCTTTTGACTATGTTCAGGATAATTAAGTTCATCTTATGAACTCCCACTCAGATAGACATCCCTCTAGTCATCTAAGTGATTACATGATCCGAGTCAACTAGGCCATGTCCGATCATCACGTGAGACGGACTAGTCAACATCGGTGAACATCTTCATGTTGATCGTATCTACCATACGACTCATGCTCGACCTTTCGGTCTCTTGTGTTCCGAGGCCATGTCTGTACATGCTAGGCTCGTCAAGTCAACCTAAGTGTTTTGCATGTGTTCCAAGGCCATGTCTGTACATGCTAGGCTCATCAACACCCGTTGTATTCGAACGTAAGAATCTATCACACCCGATCATCACGTGGTGCTTCGAAACGACGAACTTTCGCAACGGTGCACAGTTAGGGGGAACACTTTCTTGAAATTTTAATGAGGGGTCATCTTATTTACTACCGTCGTTCTAAGCAAATAAGATGTATAAACATGATAAGCATCACATGCAATCAAATAGTGACATGATATGGCCATCATCACTTTGCTCCTTTTGATCTCCATCTTCGGGGCTCCATGATCATCATCGTCACCGGCATGACACCATGATCTCCATCATCATGATCTCCATCATCGTGTCTTCATGAAGTTGTCTCGCCAACTATTACTTCTACTACTACAGCTAACGGTTAGCAATAAAGTAAAGTAATTACATGGCGTTGTTCAATGACACGCAGGTCATATAATAAATAAAGACAACTCCTATGGCTCCTGCCGGTTGTCATACTCATCGACATGCAAGTCATGATTCCTATTACAAGAACATGATCATCTCATACATCACATATATCATTCATCACATCCTTTGGCCATATCACATCACATAGCATACCCTGCAAAAACAAGTTAGACGTCCTCTAATTGTTGTTTGCATGTTTTACGTGGCTGCTATGGGTTTCTAGCAAGAAAGTTTCTTACCAACGCAAAAACCACAACGTGATATGCCAATTGCTATTTACCCTTCATAAGGACCCTTTTCATCGAATCCGATCCGACTAAAGTGGGAGAGACAGACACCCGCTAGCCACCTTATGCAACTAGTGCATGTCAGTCGGTGGAACCAGTCTCACGTAAGAGTACGTGTAAGATCGGTCCGGGCCGCTTCATCCCACAATGCCACCGAATCAAGATTGGACTAGTAATGGTAAGCATATTGAACAAAATCAACGCCCACAACTACTTTGTGTTCTACTCGTGCATAGAAACTACGCATAGACCTAGCTCTGATACCACTGTTGGGGAACGTAGCAATAATTCAAAATTTTCCTACGTGTCACCAAGATCAATCTATGGAGTCATCTAGCAACGAGGGAGGAGTGGATCTACATACCCTTGTAGATCGCGCGCGGAAGCGTTCAAGAGAACGGGGTTGATGGAGTCGTACTCGTCGTGATCCAAATCACCGATGATCCTAGCGCCGAACGGACGGCACCTCCACGTTCAACACACGTACGGAGCAGCGACGTCTCCTCCTTCTTGATCCAGCAAGGGGAAGGAGAGGTTGATGGAGATCCAGCAGCACGACGGCGTGGTGGTGGAAGTAGCGGGATTCCAGCAGGGCTTCGTCAAGCGCTGCGGGAGGAGGGAGATGTGTCATGGGAGGGAGAGGGAGGCGCCAGGGCTTAGGTTGGGCTGCCCTCCCTTCCCCCCACTATATATAGGGCCAAGGGAGACGGGGGAGGCACAGCCTTGGCCCTTCCTCCAAGGAAGGGTGCGGCCAGCGACGAGTCCCACCTCCCCAAGGCACCTCGGAGGTGCCTTCCCCCTTTAGGACTCTTCCTTTTCCTTGACTCTTGGCGCATGGGCCTTTTGGGGCTGGTGCCCTTGGCCCATATAGGCCAAGGCGCACCCCCTACAGCCCATGTGGCCCCCCGGGGCAGGTGGCCCCACCCGGTGGACCCCCGGGACCCTTCTGGTGGTCCCGGTACAATACCGGTGACCCCGAAACTTGTCCCGATGGCCGAAATAGCACTTCCTATATATAATTCTTTACCTCCGGACCATTCCGGAACTCCTCGTGACATCCGGGATCTCATCCAGGACTCCGAACAACTTTCAGGTTACCGCATAGTAATATCTCTATAACCCTAGCGTCACCGAACCTTAAGTGTGTAGACCCTACGGGTTCGGGAGACATGCAGACATGACCGAGATGACTCTCCGGTCAATAACCAACAGCGGGACCTAGATACCCATGTTGGCTCCCACATGTTCCACGATGATCTCATCGGATGAACCACGATGTCAAGGACTTAATCAATCCCGTATACAATTCCCTTTGTCTATCGGTACGACACTTGCCCGAGATTCGATCGTCGGTATCCCGATACCTTGTTCAATCTCGTTACCGGCAAGTCTCTTTACTCGTTCCGTAACACATCATCCCGTGATAAACTCCTTGATCACATTTTGCACATTATGATGATGTCCTACCGAGTGGGCCCAGAGATACCTCTCCGTTTACACAGAGTGACAAATCCCAGTCTCGATTCGTGCCAACCCAACAGACACTTTCGGAGATGCCTGTAGTGTACCTTTATAGCCACCCAGTTACGTTGTGACGTTTGGCACACCCAAAGCACTCCTACGGTATCCGGGAGTTGCACAATCTCATGGTCTAAGGAAATGATACTTGACATTAGAAAAGCTTTAGCATACGAACTACATGATCTTGTGCTAGGCTTAGGATTGGGTCTTTGTCCATCACATCATTCTCCTAATGATGTGATCCCGTTATCAATGACATCCAATGTCCATGGTCAGGAAACCGTAACCATCTATTGATCAACGAGCCAGTCAACTAGAGGCTTACTAGGGACATGGTGTTGTCTATGTATCCACACATGTATCTGAGTTTCCTATCAATACAATTCTAGCATGGATAATAAATGATTATCATGAACAAGGAAATATAATAATAACTAATTTATTATTTCCTCTAGGGCATATTCCCAACATCCTCCACCTGACATCAGGGACCCACCGAAAGGGCCTCTGTATTTCACAAAAAAAACGTTACCGCCGCTGACAGCTCGGACCCACCAGCTATATCTTCGCACGCAAGGAAGTGCCTCCTTATTACACACAAAAAAATGAATACTCCCCCTGTTAGCTGGGACCCATTATAGTAGCAGGCTGACTTGTGGGCCTACTAAGTTGACGGGGACGGGGGACTTTGTCAACTTACTCAATATGCACGATTCTAGCTCCAGTGACCGTACGATGTCCATCCAACGGCCGTAGTGCTTCTTCAACCTTTGGTCTTCTTGCTCCAGCCACCCAAACTAGCGCCGGTCATGCCTCGTGCTCCTGCCTCCCGTGGCTGGCTGTGATGCGGCGGAGGCCTCACCGCCCCCTACTACTCCCACCGCTGGCCAGGCCATCCCTCTACTCACCCACACCCCCTATTATTCTGCGCCGACGGCAGCCTCACACCGCAGCGAACCAGTGAACCCTCGTACTCCTCTACGCGTGGGCATCCACTTCCGCGTCTTCCCCGGCTCCGCGTCGTCCCCTTCCTAGGCCTTGCCGTCGTCCACCGCCCTGGTGCTCTCGGCGCGGCGTGGTCAACGTGGTCAAGGAACGGCTTCCATCGGACGTGGACTGTACGTGGAGAGGCTGACAGCTGGGTCCACGGCCGCAGCAAGGAAGTGCCTCCTTATTACATGCAAAATAATTATTCGCATGCAAGGAAGTGCGTCCGGTAAAAAATGATTCGCCCCCCTGACTGCTGGGACCCACCAACTACATCTTCGCAGGCAAGGAAGTGCCTGACAGTGGGGACCCACCTGGTTAAAGCGTATGTAGCGTTGTCATTCTGGTCGCGAACGTGTACGTACATATATACCGGTGCATGTAGAGGCGCGCATGTGTCGTAGTAGAGGCGCGTACGCGTCATAGTAGAGGCGCGCACGTAGCATGTACACGTACGTACAGCGGCCAGGGTGCAAGAAAGAAAATACGGCCATGTATGTGTACATACGGGCGGGGTCACGAACGCCTACTCTCACATACGTACGGCCAGGGCTCGTGTACATGGCTGGGTCGGAACGGAGAAACAGCGTCGTCGTCGTGTTCATGGGGAGGCAACGGAATGTGTCATCTTCATGGGGAGGTAGCGGAATGCGTCGTGTTCATCGGGAGGCAACGGAACACATGGGAGCCAACCGGCTGGGTCGGAACGGAATGTGTGGTCGTGTTCATCGGGAGGGCTTGGACGGAACAGGCGATGGAAACGAGGCCTGGCGTACCGCACAACGGAGGAAACGGACCTCCTATGTTCGGAACAGGGTCCTGTTGATCGGGAGGGGTGTGGCATACCGCAAAACGGAGGAAACGGACCTCCTACAGTCGAAATGGGGGTCTTGTTGATCAGGAGGGGTGTGGCGTACCGCAAAACAGACAAAATGGACCTCCTATGGTCGAAATGGGGGTCCTGTTGATCGGGAGGGGTGTGGCATACCGCAAAACAGACGAAACGGACCTCCTACAGTCGAAACGGGGGTCATGTTCATCGGGAGGGGTGTGGCGTACCGCAAAACGGGACTCCACGGGATGCTATTCATCTCCACCGTCGACCTCCTCCAGCCTCCATAGGCTACCGTCGACCTCCTCCAGCCTCCACGGGCTCCTGTTCATCCAGCCTCCACCGCGCGCTACTCCACCGGCTACTGTTCAACCACCCCTCCACGGGCACCCCTCCACCGTCTACTGTTCATCCAGCCCTCCACACCACGGGGTCCTGTTCAACCACCCTCCACGGGCAACCCTCCATCGTCTACTGTTCATCCAGCCCTCCACCACACCACGGGGTCCTGTTCATCCAGAGGCAACGCCACCGCTCACTGTTCATCCAACCCCCCCCCAACGCTCACTGTTCATCCCAGAGGCAGGATCGATCGGCTTCAGTTAGCAGCAGTAGCGAAGGAATCGCTCGATCGGGTTTAGTTAATAGCCATCGATCGATCGCTCGGGTTCAGCAACGCGTAGCCTGCAGTGCAATCGCTCGGGTTCAGTTAGAGCCCAACGCCTCGCTCGGGTTCAGTTAGAGCCAACGCCTCGCACACATGCGTATACGCGTACGAGAGAAACGCGCATCGCTCGGCCCCTGACCTCCCACCGTAACCGGGAACTCCCCGAAATTTTCCTCGCCCTCGCTTCTGCCACGGTTTTTTCCGTCATGGACGGCCCAAAGAATGTCATGCAGCTGCGTCTCTGGCCCGCCCAAGACGAAAAGCCCATTTTCTGTCATGATTTTTTGTCATAGAAGTAGGAGCCCACCACATCTATGATGATACCGGGTTTTGTCACAATTATCGTCACAGAAGTGTCATATGTATGACAGAAAAAAAATCATTCAGCCCAAAATGTCATGGATGTGTCTTTTTTTGTAGTGATGTGGCGAGAGCTGGTCAGCTGTTCGGAGGTTGCAAATAGTTGGACATTTCTGCCGCATTATGCGAAGGATTGGTACTTCCCGATCAAACGCTTATACCACTCTAGTTCGGATACTAGGGGCTGCGCCCATGTTTTTATTGTCGAACTCCCACTGGTAGAAAAAGGGCCTATAGTCCCGGTTCGTAAGGGCCTTTAGTCCTGGTTCCGGAACCGGGACTAAAGTGTCGGTACTAATACCTCCCCCCTTTAGTCCCGGTTCAATCCAGAACCGGGACTAAAGGCCCTCCACGTGGGCATTGCGCAGAGCCCAGTCAGGAGACCCTTTGGTCCCGGTTGGTGGCACCAACCGGGACCAATAGGCATCCACGCGTCAGCACTTCTGTGGCTGGGGTTTTTGTTTTTTTTTTGTGGGGGGGGGGGGGGGGGTTGGGGGTTTTGCGGGGTTAATTTAGGTGTTTCATATATTGTGTTAGCTAGTTATAATTAATAGAGAGAAGTGTCCTCTCTTATGTCCGTGCTTGGTCGACGCTACATACTATACATACGTATATAGAGAGGACTAGACACGCTAGCTAGCTAGTAAGCAAACGAAGGAAACAGAAGATCGTCATGAACATATATGCATATATACAGAGAGAAGTGATATCGACCACCTCTCCTTCTCCGAGAGATTGGTCGAACAACAAGTTCTCGTATATCTATCTGACACTACCGGCTACATATATACAATAATTATCTCTTACAAATGTAATCATACGGACTCAGGGTCCACATAGAATTCTCCGTCTTCAGGGATCACGTGGTCAAGAAAGAATGCCGCCAATTCCTCTTGAATTGCTCGCATGCGAGCTGGTGCTAGGAGTTCATCCTGCTTCCGAAACATCTAATTTGAAGAAGGGGGTCAATACATATATATATATATATATAAATGAATGAAACTCAACACAAATGATGGTAATAAAATAAAATTGTGAATGTTGTTATTTACGTACTTCATATTGTTCGTTAGAGTACCCGCCCCGCTCACAGGTCGTGTGGCGGATAGACTCGCAGATGTAGTATCCACAGAAATCATTCCCTTGTTCCTGCCACAACCACTTTACAAGAAATAGAGGTCAATCAAACTGATAAGCAAGAATGCTAAATGGTATTGATGAAACTAGCGCTTGAATCACTAGGAGATGCGCGGAACATGCTACTATAGTACTTACTTTCGGGTGTCTAAATTCCAGCTCCTTCGGCAGTCCCGGAACTATTTTGGTGAATTTTCTCCAAACCCTTCCGGACAAAGAAAACAATTACTTGATATCAGGAAATGAACAAAGTTGCTGATATGGTGGATAATGATCGATTTAACTTACTTCTTGAAGATTTCAGTCATGTCCGCATACTCCTTGGGATCTTTTCGTTTAGAGTCCAAGACGGTTACTACTCCCTGCTCAAGCTTAATCTCTAGGAGAATATAGTGGTAACTGCACACACATGCATAACTCATCAATTACATTACTATAACCTTGACTAATATATAAGGGAAACCGAATACGCACAAGACAGTAACACTCACCTGAAGTTGTAAGGAAAGAGTATTATATCTTTGTTTTGATTTATTACGAACGATCGTAGCAAGCTGGCCTCGGTAGCTGCAGCATGAAGTTTAACCTGAGTTGCATCTATGATATTTGTGTTAATGAACCCAATATCACCGATTTGTCTTTTCTTCAATTCGACGATCTTCAATCTGCATAATATAGTGAGGATAATTATAAATACATGCAATGAAAGAGCTGAGCTATATAGAGAGACTTAATGACAGAAGTAGTACTACTTACAGACAGTAGCAGGTGACCGTTGCTTTATCGAGGGCCAATTGATTGAAAAACGGAAAGAACTCCTCAAATGGAACAGGCAACAGATCAATTCCAACGAGGTCATGCTCCTTTTTAACTCTCACATACAAAGTACTCCTCCCCCAGACTCTCTGCAGATTTTCAAGTACCAATCATGCAATCTTCGCATCATCATTGATAGAGATCTTTCATCTTTGACGAGAGGCTTCCCGTACTCGTATCTTTGTATCTGCACGTCCATGGGTTCATAATGTACTTCGTCGGGCAGGTAATCTGCAAGATTGCTATAACCGGGTACCATCCTCGGATCATTATCGACGTTGTGGCTAGGCACCTTGAGCGGGGGGCACGATTGCTTCGCTTGTTCGCCGAGCTAGGCAATTTGTTTCCCAGCTCGTCGTTCTTTCAGCCTTTGATCACTGACAGTACTTCCCGACCGCTCCGCTTCGGCAAATTCCTTTCCAATAATGCGGTCATAGTTTCCTTTCGGCGAATCAGACTTCGGTGGTTTTGTCAGGGCAGCCAGAGTGCGCTTCACTTTCACCCGATCTACCTTCTCCTCCGGAGGTGGATGTTTCTTTGCTTTCACCCCTTGAAAGAATTTCTTCACTTCTTCTCGCGCGATCTCGGTGTTCTCCTCCTGGGTCCTCTCGTATGGTAACTTCTCTGGAGTCTTCAGAGAAGGACCGAATCTGTATGTCCTCCCGCCTCTGCTTGTACTGCTAGACGCCGACCGAGCAGACGTAGCGGTTGTCTTCTTTACTTGCTTAAGAGGCGGAGGAGAAGGACTACGACGCGCCGGAGCAGCTGGAGCGGCGGCAGGTCTCTTCCGCCCTTGCTGACGAGGCGGAGAAGGAGGAGGCTGGCTGCTCGGGCGCGTCGGCGCAGGCGGAGAAGGAGGCGGAGTGCCGCCGCATGCCGGAGAAGGAGCCGGCCGAGGGCCCTGATCGTCACTCGCCGGAGGAGGAGGCGGTGGAGGCGGAGTGCCCTGACTCGCCGGAGGAGGAGGAGGAGGCGGTGGCGTCCAGTTCGGAAGGTTGATGAGCTCCTTCCGCCATAGGCATGGAGTCTTCAGAGCAGACCCCAGCCGAGTCTCCCCTTCACCGGTAGGGTGGTCAAGCTGGAGGTCCTCAAATCCCTCCGTTATCTCATCCACCATCACCCTAGCATATCCTTCTGGAATCGGCCGGCAGTGAAAAGTTGCGCCGGGTTCAGTAGGAAAAACAGAGCCAACAGCCGCCTTGACCTTCAAATTCATCCATTGCGTCATAAGGTGGCAATTTTGAGACTCTGTTATAGCATCCACGGGATAGCTGGCAGGAGCCGTCAAGGCATGCTCCGGCTGAAGCAGCTCGGTGGAAACCACGCTGCTTCTACGCTGAGATGGCGGGGTAGCTTTGGGGGAGGCTTCGGCAGTACGTTTGCTGCGATTTGCTTCTCGTTCCTCTATCGTGTCTACCCTTGCTTGCAGCGCCTGCATTTGGGTCTGCTGCACTTTTTTCCTCCTCTCATGGGATTTGTAACCGCCTGCGTCCGGAAACCCAACCTTCCACGGAATGGAGCCTGGCGTGCCTCGTGTCCGTCCAGGGTGCTCAAGATTCCCGAGGGCCATTGTGAGCTCGTCGTTCTCTCTGTCTGGAAAGAACGTCCCTTCCTGCGCTGCTTCGATATACTGCTTAAGCTTACTGACTGGTATGTCCATTTGATCGTTCGTCCAAATGCACTTCCCTGTTACAGGGTCCAGTGTTCCGCCAGCCCCGAAGAACCAAGTCCGGCAACGGTCTGGCCAGTTAATTGTCTCTGGTTCGATCCCTTTATGAACCAGATCATTCTCAGTCTTGGACCACTTAGGCCGGGCTACGAGGTAGCCACCTGACCCCGTGCAATGGTGAAGCTTCTTCTTCGCAGCATTTTGCTTGTTTGTCGCCGACATCTTCTTACTCTTTTCCGATGTCTTGTGGGCCACAAATGCGGGCCAGTGATCTCTGATATTCTCATATCTGCCCTTAAATTCTGGTGTCTCATTATTTTCGACAAACTTATTCAGCTCTTTCTTCCACCTCCTGAATAGTTCTGCCATCCTCTTCAGAGCAAAAGACTTGATTAATTTCTCTTTAACTGGGTTCTCTGGATTATCCTCAGGCGGTAGGGTGAAATTTGACTTCAGCTCAGTCCAAAGATCATTTTTCTGCATATCATTGACATAAGAGACCTCAGGGTCTTCTGTAGCCGGCTTAAACCATTGCTGGATGCTTATCGGGATCTTGTCCCTAACCAGAACCCCGCACTGAGCAACAAATGCGCTCTTTGTCCGGAGGGGTTCAATAGGTTGGCGTCGGGCGCGATTGCTATGATCTCAAACTTTTCATCCGAGCTCAACTTTTTCTTCGGGCCTCGTCTCTTTACCGAAGTTGTGCTCGATCCGGAGGGCTAGAAAAAAGAACAAAGACTTAATTAATATGTGTACATACCAAAACAATGAATGCATCAATCAGCTAGTCAGCATAGGCTTAACTAATATATATACCTGGCCGGACTCGGTTCGGTCACCGGAGCCGTCCTCATGTTCTTCTTCTTGCACCGGCATTAGGTCACCGTAGCCAGCTTGTTCACCCTCTCCTTCCAGACCATCGGTTTCGTTGAGAAACAACGAGATGGCATCACTTCCTTCTGCGATTATGTCCCTCAACAACGCTTCTTTTGTTGCTTCTCTAGGTCGGTGTCCATAGTTTCTACAAATATTTACAACATGGCAATTATTATTCAAACATGATAGATGGATATATTAGTGCCAAACGTAGAACTAGCTACCTAATCATAGTAAGCTATCGGGAGGGGGTATATATCGACAACGACGACACTACATCTATGTCCCTCGACGACCCTCGTTCCCGATAAAAAAAGAGGAAGAAGAAGAAAAAAAGAGGAGAAGAAAGAATAGAGGAGCTCCTCTATTCTTTCTTCTCCTCTTTTTTTCTTCTTCCTCTTCTTTTTTTATCCTCTTCTTCCTCTCATGTTCGATAGGATCGCCGAGGGGTCGGGAGGTTGCGTAGTGTCTCAGGATTCAACAAAACCATGTCTTCATCATTAGGCGAAAGTAACATGTGCATGATGGTACGAAGCTCTTCAAAGTTGTTCTAGAACGGACTCCCAGATAGGATAATCCGCCTTTTGGTACAAAGTTCAGCAAGAGCCTTCCGAATAACGCTTTTATTATTGCCTCTAGGGCATATTTCCAACAGTCTCCCACTTGCACTAGAGTCAATAATCTAGTTACATTGTGATGAGTCGAACACCCATGGAATTCTGGTGTTGATCATGTTTTTCTCTAGGGAGAGGTTTAGTCAACGGATCTGCTACATTCAGGTCCGTATGTACTTTACAAATTTCTATGTCTCCATCTTGAACATTTTCACGGATGGAGTTGAAGCGACGCTTGATGTGCCTTGTCTTCTTGTGAAACCTGGGCTCCTTGGCAAGTGCAATAGCTCCAGTGTTGTCACAAAAGAGTTTGATTGGCCCCGACGCATTGGGTATGACTCCTAGGTCGGTGATGAACTCCTTCACCCATATTGCTTCATGTGCTGCCTCCGAGGCTGCCATGTACTCCGCTTCACATGTAGATCCCGCCACGACGCTCTGCTTGCAGCTGCAGCAGCTTACTGCTCCACCATTCAACATATATACGTATCCGGTTTGTGACTTAGAGTCATCCAGATCTGTGTCGAAGCTAGCATCGACGTAACCCTTTACGACGAGCTCTTCGTCACCTCCATAAACGAGAAACATTTCCTTAGTCCTTTTCAGGTACTTCAGGATATTCTTGACCGCTGTCCAGTGTTCCTTGCCGGGATTACTTTGGTACCTTCCTACCAAACTTACAGCAAGGTTTACATCAGGTCTGGTACACAGCATGGCATACATAATAGAACCTATGGCTGAGGCATAGGGGATGACACTCATCTCTTCTATTTCTTCTGCCGTGGTCGGACATTGAGCTGAGCTCAATTTCACACCTTGTAATACAGGTAAGAACCCCTTCTTAGAATGATCCATATTGAACTTCTTCAATATCTTATCAAGGTATGTGCTTTGTGAAAGACCTATGAGGCGTCTTGATCTATCTCTATAGATTTTGATGCCTAATATATAAGCAGCTTCTCCAAGGTCCTTCATTGAAAAACTTTTATTCAAGTAGGCCTTGATGCTGTCCAAGAGTTCTATATCATTTCCCATCAAAAGTATGTCATCTACATATAATATGAGAAATGCTACAGAGCTCCCACTCACTTTCTTGTAAACACAGGCTTCTCCATAAGTCTGTGTAAACGCAAACGCTTTGATCATTTCATCAAAGCGAATGTTCCAACTCCGAGATGCTTGCACCAGCCCATAAATCGAGCGTTGGAGCTTGCACACCTTGTCAGCATTCTTAGGATCGACAAAACCTTCCGGCTGCATCATATACAATTCTTCCTTAAGGAAACCATTAAGGAATGCCGTTTTGACGTCCATTTACCATATTTCATAATCATAGAATGCGGCAATCGCTAACATGATTCGGATGGACTTCAGCTTCGCTACCGGTGAGAAAGTCTCATCGTAGTCAACCCCTTGAACTTGTCGATAACCCTTAGCGACAAGCCGAGCTTTATAGATGGTCACATTACCATCCGCGTCTGTCTTTTTCTTAAAGATCCATTTATTCTCTATGGCTCGCCGTTCAATGGGCAAGTCAGTCAAAGTCCATACTTCGTTTTCATACATGGATCCTATCTCGGATTTCATGGCTTCTAGCCATTTGTCGGAATCCGGGCCCGCCATCGCTTCTCCATAGTTCGAAGGTTCACCGTTGTCTAACAACATGATCTCCAAGACAGGGTTGCCGTACCACTCCGGTGCGGTACGTGTCCTTGTGGACCTTCGAATTTCAGTAGGGGCTTGATCAGAAGTATCTTGATCATTATCATTAACTTCCTCTCTAGTCGGTGCAGGCACCTCAGGAACATCTTCTTGAGTTGCTCCATTTGCCGGTTCAAGAGGTAATACTTCATCAAGCTCTACTTTCCTCCCACTTACTTCTTTCGAGAGAAACTCTTTCTCTAGAAAGAGTCCGTTCTTGGCAACAAAGATCTTGCCTTCGGATCTAAGGTAGAAGGTATACCCAATAGTTTCTTTAGGGTATCCTATGAAGATGCATTTTTCCGACTTGGGTTCGAGCTTCTCAGGTTGAAGTTTCTTGACATAAGCATCGCATCCCCAAACTTTTAGAAACGACAGCTTAGGTTTCTTCCCAAACCATAATTCATACGGTGTTGTCTCAACGGATTTCGACGGAGCCCTATTTAAAGTGAATGCGGCAGTCTCTAAAGCATAGCCCCAAAAAGATAGCGGTAAATCAGTAAGAGACATCATAGACCGCACCATATCCAATAGAGTGCGATTACGACGTTCGGACACACCGTTACGCTGAGGTGTTCCAGGCGGCGTGAGTTGTGAAACTATTCCACATTTTCTTAAGTGTGTGCCAAATTCGTGACTCAAGTATTCTCCTCCACGATCTGATCGTAGAAACTTGATTTTCCTATCACGTTGATTCTCAACCTCACTCTGAAATTCCTTGAACTTTTCAAAGGTTTCAGACTTGTGTTTCATTAAGTAGACATATCCATATCTACTCAAGTCATCAGTGAGGGTGAGAACATAACGATAGCCACCGCGAGCCTCAACACTCATTGGACCGCACACATCAGTATGTATGATTTCCAATAAGTTGGTTGCTCACTCCATTGTTCCTGAGAACGGAGTCTTGGTCATTTTACCCATAAGGCATGGTTCGCACGTGTCAAATGATTCATAATCAAGAGACTCTAAAAGTCCATCTGCATGGAGCTTCTTCATGCGTTTGACACCTATGTGACCAAGGCGGCAGTGCCACAAGTATGTGGAACTATCATTATCAACCTTACATCTTTTGGTACTCACATTATGAACATGTGTAGCATTACGTTCGAGACTCATTAAGAATAAACCATTCACCATAGGAGCATGACCACAAAACATATCTCTCATATAAATGGAACAACCATTATTCTCAGATTTAAATGAGTAGCCATCTCGAATTAAACGAGATCCCGATACAATGTTCATGCTCAAAGCTGGCACTAAGTAACAGTTATTGAGGTTTAAAACTAATCCCGTAGGTAAATGCAGAGGCAGCGTGCCGACGGCGATCACATCGACCTTGGAACCATTCCCGACGCGCATCGTCACCTCGTCCTTCGCCAGTCTCCGTTTATTCTGCAGCTCCTGCTGTGAGTTACAAATATGAGCAACGGCACCGGTATCAAATACCCAGGAGTCACTACGAGTACTGGTAAGGTACACATCAATCACATGTATATCAAATATACCTTTGGCGTTGCCGGCCTTCTTGTCCGCTAAGTATTTGGGGCAGTTCCGTTTCCAGTGACCCTTCCCTCTACAATAAAAGCACTCCGTCTCAGGCTTGGGTCCATTCTTTGGCTTCTTCCCGGCAGCTTGCTTGCCGGGCGCGGCAACCTCCTTGCCGTCCTTCTTGAAGTTCTTTTTACCCTTGCCTTTCTTGAACTTAGTGGTTTTATTGACCATCAACACTTGATGTTCCTTCTTGACTTCTACCTCCGCTGATTTCAGCATAGAGAACAACTCAGGAATGGTCTTTTGCATCCCCTGCATGTTGAAGTTCATCACAAAGCTCTTGTAGCTTGGTGGAAGCGACTGGAGGATGCTGTCAATGACCGCATCATCCGGGAGATTAACTCCCAGCTGAGACAAGCGGTTATGCAACCCAGACATAGTGAGTATGTGCTCACTGACAGAACTATTTTCCTCCATCTTACAGCTGAAGAACTTATCGGAGACTTCATATCTCTCGATCCGGGCATGAGCTTGAAAACCCATTTTCAGCTCTTCGAACATCTCATATGCTCCATGTCTCTCAAAATGCTTTTGGAGCCCCGGCTCTAAGCTGTAAAGCATGCCGCACTGAACAAGGGAGTAGTCGTCAACACGTGTCTGCCAAGCGTTCATAACGTCTTGGTTCTGTGGGACGGGAGGATCACCTAGCGGTTCTTGTAGGACATAATCTTTCTTGGCAGCTATGAGGATGATCCTCAGGTTCCGGACCCAGTCCGTATAGTTGCTGCCATCGTCTTTCAGCTTGGTTTTCTCTAGGAACGCGTTGAAGTTGAGGACTACGTGGGCCATTTGATCTACAAGACATAGTGTAAAATATTTTAGACTAAGTTCATGATAATTAAGTTCATCTAATCAAATTATTAATGAACTCCCACTTAGATTAGACATCCCTCTAGTTATCTAAGTATTACATGATCCGAGCTGACTAGGCCGTGTCCGATCATCACGTGAGACGGACTAGTCAACGTCGGTGAACATCTTCATGTTGATCGTATCTTCTATACGACTCATGCTCGACCTTTCGTTCTTCTGTGTTCCGAGGCCATGTCTGTACATGCTAGGCTCGTCAAGTTAACCCTAAGTGTTTTGCATGTGTTCCGAGGCCATGTCTGTACATGCTAGGCTCGTCAACACCCGTTGTATGTGAACGTAAGGATCCATCACACCCGATCATCACGGCGTGCTTAGAAACGACGAACTTTAGGAACGGTGCACAGTTAGGGGAGAACACTTCTTGAAATTGTTATGAGGGATCATCTTATTTACTACCGTCGTTCTAAGTAAACAAGATGCAAAAACATGATAAACATCACATGCAATCAAATAATAAACGTGACATGATATGGCCAATATCACATAGCTCCTTTGATCTCCATCTTGGGGCTCCATGATCATCTTGTCACCGGCTTGACACCATGATCTCCATCATCATGATCTCCATCATCATGTCTCCATGAAGTTGCTTGCCAACAATTACTTCTACTACTATGGCTAACGCGTTTAGCAATAAAGTAAAGTAATTTACATGGCGTTTCTCGATGACACGCAGGTCATATAAAAGAATAAAGACAACTCCTATGGCTCCTGCCGGTTGTCATACTCATCGACATGCAAGTCATGATTCCTATTACAATAGCATGAACATCTCATACATCACATATAGATCATTCATCGTTCATCACAACTTCGGCCATATCATATCACAAACCACTTGCTGCAAAAACAAGTTAGACGTCCTCTAATTGTTGTTGCAAGTTTTACGTGGCTGAATTAGGGTTCTAGCAAGAACGTCTTCTTACCTACGTTAAAGCCACAACGTGATTTGTCAACTTCTATTTACCCTTCATAAGGACCCTGTTCATCGAATCCGCTCCAACTAAAGTGGGAGAGACAGACACCCGCTAGCCACCTTATGCAACTAGTGCATGTTAGTCGGTGGAACCGGTCTCACGTAAGCGTACGTGTAAGGTTGGTCCGGGCCGCTTCATCCCACAATACCGCTGAAGCAAGAAAAGACTAGTAACGGCAAGAAAGTTGACAAATCTACGCCCACAACAAATTGTGTTCTACTCGCGCAAGAAGAACTACGCATAGACCTAGCTCATGATGCCACTGTTGGGGAACGTTGCAGAAAACAAAAAATTTCCTACTCGTTTCACCAAGATCATCTAGGAGTTCATCTAGCAACGAGTCATTGGATGCATCTACATACCTTTGTATATCGCGCACGGAAGCGTTCAAAAGAACGGTGATGATGTAGTCGTACTCGACGTGATCCAAATCACCGATGACCAGCGCCGAACGGACGGCACCTCCGCGTTCAACACACGTACGGGACGGGAGACGTCTCCTCCTTCTTGATCCAGCAAGGGGGAAGGAGAGGTTGATGAAGATCCAGCAGCACGACGGCGTGGTGGTGGATGCAGGGCGTCACAGAAGCAGGGCTTCGCCAAGACTACGAGGGACAGACGTAACGGGGGGAGATGGAGGCGCCAGGGGCTGGTGTAAAATCCCTCCTCTCCCCCCCACTATATATAGGGGTGCCAGGGGGGGCGCCGGCCCTAGTAGATGAGATCTACTAGGGGAGGGCGGCGGCCAAGGGGAGGATTCCCTCCCCCCCAAGGCACCTAGGGTTGCCTTCCACCACATGGACTCTTCCATGGTGGAACCCTAGGCGCATGGGCCTATAGGGGCTGGCGCCCCAGCCCACTATGGGCTTGGTTCCATCCTATTTCAGCCCATGGGGCCCTCCGGGATAGGTGGCCCCACCCGGTGGACCCCCGGGACCCTTCCGGTGGTCCCGGTACAATACCGATAACCCCGAAACTTGTCCCGATGCCCGAAACAGCACTTCCTGTATATAATTCTTTACCTCCGGACCATTCCGGAACTCCTCGTGACGTCCGGGATCTCATCCGGGACTCCGAACAACATTCGGGTTTCTGCATATACATATCTTCACAACCCTAGCGTCACCGAACCTTAAGTGTGTAGACCCTACGGGTTCGGGAGACAAGCAGACATGACCGAGACGACTCTCCGGTCAATAACCAACAGCGGGATCTAGATACCCATGTTGGCTCCCACATGCTCCACGATGATATCATCGGATGAACCACGATGTCGAGGATTCAATCAACCCCGTATTCAATTCCCTTTGTCTATCGATGTGTTACTTGCCCGAGATTCGATCGTCTGTATCCCAATACCTCGTTCAATCTCGTTACCGGCAAGTCACTTTACTCGTACCGTAATGCATGATCCCGTGACCAGACACTTGGTCACTTTGAGCTCATTATGATGATGCATTACCGAGTGGGCCCAGTGATACCTCTCCGTCATACGGAGTGACAAATCCCAGTCTTGATCCATGTCAACCCAACAGACACTTTCGGAGATACCCGTAGTGTACCTTTATAGTCACCCAGTTACGTTGTGACGTTTGGCATACCCAAAGCACTCCTACGGTATCCGGGAGTTACACGATCTCATGGTCTAAGGAAAAGATACTTTGACATTGGAAAACTCTAGCAAACGAACTATACGATCTTGTGCTATGTTTAGGATTGGGTCTTGTCCATCACATCATTCTCCTAATGATGTGATCTCGTTATCAATGACATCCAATGTCCATAGTCAGGAAACCATGACTATCTGTTGATCAACGAGCTAGTCAACTAGAGGCTTACTAGGGACATGTTGGTGTCTGTTATTCACACATGTATTACGATTTCCGGATAATACAATTATAGCATGAATAAAGACAATTATCATGAACAAGGAAATATAATAATAACGCTTTTATTATTGCCTCTAGGGCATATTTCCAACACTTCTTCCCCTTCTTCTTCACCTCTCTCATGAATGTCCGACGTTCTCGACCCCCCCCCCCCCACGTGTCGAAGAAAAAGAAGAAGAAAAAAAATAGGAGAAGAAGAAAGGAATAGAGGAGAAAAGAGAAAATAGAATATATATTCTATTTTTCTCTTCTTCTCCTCTATTCCTTTCTTCTTCTCCTCTTCTTTTTCTTCTTTTTTCTTCTTCTTATTTATTTCTCCCCGTCTTCCTCTCCCCTCTCGGCGACCCTAGACCCCCTCTCGACCCTCGACCCCTAGGCGACCGTCGACCCCTCTCTTTTTTTTCCTCCTCTTCTTTTTTATCCTCTTCTTCCTCTACCGCTTGGCGACCCTCGACGACCCTCGTTCCCGATAAAAAAAAGAGGAAGAAGAAGAAAAAAAAAGAGGAGAAGAAAGAATAGAGGAGATCTTCTCCTCTATTCTTTCTTCTCCTCTTTTTTCTTTTCTTATTCCTCTTCTTTTTTATCCTCTTCCTCCTCTCATGTTCGACGACCCTCGACCCCTCGGCGACCCTAGACCCCCTCTCGACCCCCTCTTCTTCTCCCTCTTCTTCCCCTTCTTCCCCGCCTAAAATGACCTAAAATGAAAATAACCTAAAATTCACTAAAGTTATCGATGACCCTCTCGACACACCCACGAATAAGAAAATATATCATCTTCTTCATCTCCTCTTCTTTGCATATTCACATAGCCACATACACATACATAGCCACATACATATAGAACTTTTCTGAACATATATATAGCCACATTCATATAGAACTTTTCTGAACATATAGAGATGATTTTCTAAAAAAAAGTAACTTTTGCATATATGAACAGAGAGCAGCGGCGGCAATGGGTGGCATCGTCGGCGACGGGGATGGGAAAGGGGGGAGCTCACTAGGGGCGGGCGGCGATGGGGAGAGGAGGCCAGCGACGGGAAAGGAGCTACGGCGGGCTCGGGGATGCCGGCGACGGGGACAGCGTGCGCGGGGCGATGGGGAGACGGGGACGGCCGCGGGCTCGGGGCGGCACACGGCGACGGGGACGATCGAGGAGGCAGGGCTCGGGGCAGGGCGGACGGCAGCGAGCTCGGGGCGGGGTGGCACACGGCGACGGGGACGATCGAGTAGGCGGGGCTCGGGGCAGGGCGGACGACGGCGACGAGGAGGACGATCGAGGAGGCGGGGCTCGGGGCGCGGCGACGGCGATGGGGCAGGGCGCAGCGACGGCGACGAGGAGGACGAGCAGCCTGGCGGCGTCGGCGATGGGGAATGGAGCAGTTGGCGAAAATTTCGCAAGGGTTGTATATATAGCCAGAGCAATGGTCCCGGTTCGTGGCACCAACCGTACCAATGCCCCTTTAGTCCCGGTTGGTGCCACCAACCGGGACCAAAGGCCAATTTTCAGCAGCCCAAAGGGCGGGAAGCGGCGGGCCTTTGGTCCCGGTTGGTGGCACCAACCGGGACTAAAGGGGGGCATTGGTCACGGTTGGTGCCACGAACCGGGACCAATGCCCCCTTTAGTCCCGGTTGGTGCCACCAATCGGGACCAATGCCCTTGTGCTGCCAGCGCCCAAAAGTTTAGTCCCACATCGCTAGCTGAAGGGCGCCGGCACTGGTTTATAAGCCCTGTTGTGCCTCCCCATTCGAGCTCCTCTCTAATGCAGGCTTTCGGGCCTAAACTTGCTACTGCCTGTGGGCCTATTGGGCCTCTGCGGGCCTGAATCCTGGCCCATGTAGGGTTTCTAGTCGTATTCAGGCCGTGGAGGCCCAGTAGGAGGCATTTTTTTTTGGTTTTTTCTTTTTTATTTCTACATTTTTTTGGTTTTTTATTTTTTTATTTCTACTTAAAACTAAATACTTATAGTTTTTTAGTGATTTCTTTTTGCTTTTAGGTCACAAAAATTATAAACTTTCTGTTAGTGCCATTAGTTTTAAATTTTGAATAGTTTAAATTTGAATTTTTAAAAATTTGTGTGAATCACTAGTTTATGAATAACTTCACTATAAAAATAGAATTTTTTTTCTTCTTTGCTATTTATTTTTTATTTATACTTACAATTAAATACTTATAGTTTGATTTTAGGTCACAAAAATTATATTCTTTTTGCTATTGAAGAATATTATAGTTTTATTTTAGTTGATCATAACATAATATTTTAATTGATTGTTTTTATTTTCATAAAAGTTTTGTAGTTCATTCTGTTTGCTATTAATTCATTCTTTGAGCTAAATGACTCTGAAATTGGAAAGCATTTCAAAATGAACTCTGAAAAGGTTGAAAGTTGGCATGGTATCATCATTTCACCCACATAGCATGTTCCAAAAAGTAGAGAGGGTTACAAAAAAACTTGATGCACTTCGTGTACAAAATGGACAATCACTTTCGAAGTATCAAAGTTTCGAACCATAAGAGATGAAAGCATTTCAAATGAACTCTGAAAAAGTTGAAAGTTGGGATGGTATCATAATTTCACCCACATAGCATTTGCTTATTGCGGGAGAAAGTCTTCACTTTTTCTTCGCTTGTGTCATTTGCTTATTGCGCCGTAACCATGGATAATCTTCATTGTTTATCAGGATGCTTGGGTCAGCCTTGACATTGAAGGGAGGAATTTCATGAAACTTTTCATAATCTTCAGACATGTCTGTCTTGCCGTCCACTCCCAGGATGTCCCTTTTTCCTGAAAGAACTATGTGGCGCTTTGGCTCATCGTATGATGTATTCGCTTCCTTATCTTTTCTTTTTCTCGGTTTGGTAGACATGTCCTTCACATAGATAACCTGTGCCACATCATTGGCTAGGACGAACGGTTCGTCAGTGTACCCAAGATTTTTCAGATCCACTGTTGTCATTCCGTACTGTGGGTCTACCTGTACCCCGCCGCCTAACAGATTGACCCATTTGCACTTAAACAAAGGGACCTTAAAATCAGGTCCGTAGTCAAGTTCCCATATGTCCACTATGTAACCATAATATGTGTCCTTTCTGCTCTCGGTTGCTGCATCAAAGCGGACACCGCTGTTTTGGTTGGTGCTCTTTTGATCTTGGGCGATCGTGTAAAATGTATTCCCATTTATCTCATATCCTTTGTAAGTCAATACAGTCAAAGATGGTCCCCTGGGCAACAAGTACAACTCATCACAAACAGTGTTGTCACCTCTGAGACGTGTTTCCAACCAACTGCTGAAAGTCCTGATGTGTTCACATGTAATCCAGTCGTCGCACTACTCCGGGTGTTTGGAGCGCAGACTGTTCTTGTGTTCATCGACATACGGGGTCACCAAGGTAGAGTTCTGTAGAACTGTGTAGTGTGCTTGAGACCAAGAATATCCGTCCCTGCATATTATTGAGTCTCTTCCCAGAGTGCCTTTTCCAGTCAGTCTCCCCTCATACCGCGATTTAGGGAGACCTATCTTGTTAAGGCCAGGAATGAAGTCAACACAAAACCCGATAACATCCTCTGTTTGATGGCCCATGGAGATGCTTCCTTCTGGCCTAGCACGGTTACGGACATATTTCTTTAGGACTCCCATGAACCTCTCAAAGGGGAACATATTGTGTAGAAATACGGGCCCCAGGATGACAATCTCGTCGACTAGATGAACTAGGACGTGCGTCATGATATTGAAGAAGGATGGTGGGAACACCAGCTCGAAACTGACAAGACATTGCGCCACATCACTCCTTAGCCTTGGTACGATTTCTGGATCGATCACCTTCTGAGAGATTGCATTGAGGAATGCACATAGCTTCACAATGGCTAATCGAATGTTTTCCGGTAGAAGCCCCCTCAATGCAACCGGAAGCAGTTGTGTCATAATCACGTGGCAGTCATGAGACTTTAGGTTCTGAAACTTTTTCTCTGGCATATTTATTATTCCCTTTATATTCGACGAGAAGCCAGTCGTGACCTTCCTACTGAGCAGGCATTCAAAGAAGATTTCTTTCTCTTCTTTCGTAAGAGCGTAGCTGGCAGGACCTTTATACTGCTTCGGAGGCATGCCGTCTTTTTCGTGCAAATGTTGCAGGTCCTCTCGTGCCTCGGGTGTATCTTTTGTCTTCCCATACACGCCCAAGAAGCCTAGCAGGTTCACGCAAAGGTTCTTCATCACGTGCATCACGTCGATTGAGGAGCGGACCTCTAGGTCTTTCCAGTAGGGTAGGTCCCAAAATATAGATTTCTTCTTCCACATGGGTGCGTGTCCCTCAGCATCATTCGGAACAGCTAGTCCACTGGGACCCTTTCCAAAGATTACGTAGTGTAAATCATTGACCATAGCAAGCACGTGAACACCGGTGCGCATGGCGGGCTTCTTCCGGTGATCTGCCTCGCCTTTGAAATGCTTGCCTTTCTTTCGACATTGATGGTTGGTCGGAAGAAATCGACGATGGCCCAGGTACACATTCTTCCTGCATTTGTCCAGGTATATACTTTCAGTGTCATCTAAACAGTGCGTGCATGCGTGGTATCCTTTGTTTGTCTGTCCTGAAAGGTTACTGAGAGCGGGCCAATCGTTGATGGTCACGAACAGCAACGCCTTAAGGTTAAATTCCTCCTGTCTGTGCTCATCCCACGTACGTACACCGTTTCCATTCCACAGCTGTAAAAGTTCTTCAACTAATGGCCTTAGGTACACATCAATTTCGTTGCTGGGTTGCTTAGGGCCTTGGATGAGAACTGGCATCATAATGAACTTCCGCTTCATGCACATCGAAGGAGGAAGGTTATACATACATAGAGTCATGGGCCAGGTGCTGTGATTGCTGCTCTGCTCCCCGAAAGGATTAATGCCATCCGCGCTTAAAGCAAACCATACATTCCTTGGGTCCTTTGCAAACTCATCCCAGTACTTTCTCTCGATTTTTCTCTACTGCGACCCGTCAGCGGGTGCTCTCAACTTCCCATCTTTCTTTCAGTTCTCACTGTGCCATCGCATCAACTTGGCATGCTCTTTGTTTCTGAACAGACGTTTCAACCGTGGTATTATAGAAGCATACCACATCACCTTCGCAGGAACCCTCTTCCTGAGGGGCTCGCCGTCAACATCACCAGGGTCATCTCGTCTGATCTTATACCGCAATGCACCGCATACCGGGCATGCGTTCAGATCCTTGTATGCACCGCGGTAGAGGATGCAGTCATTAGGGCATGCATGTATCTTCTCCACCTCCAATCCTAGAGGGCATACGACCTTCTTTGCTGCATATGTACTGTCGGGCAATTCGTTATCGTTTGGAAGCTTCTTCTTCAATATTTTCAGTAGCTTCTCAAATCCTTTGTCAGCCACAGCATTCTCTGCCTTCCACTGCAGCAATTCCAGTACGGTACCGAGCTTTGTGTTGCCATCTTCGCAATTGGGGTATAACCCTTTTTTGTGATCCTCTAACATGCGATCGAACTTCAGCTTCTCCTTTTGACTAATGCATTGCGTCCTTGCATCGACAATGACCCGGCGGAGATCATCATCATCGGGCACATCGTCTGGTTCCTCTTGATCTTCAGCAGCTTCACCCGTGGCAGCATCATTGGGCACATCGTCTAGTTCCTCTTGATCTTCACCAGCTCCCCCCGTTGCAGCATCACCGTATTCAGGGGGCACATAGTTGTCATCGTACTCTTCTTCTTCGCCGTCTTCCATCATAACCCCTATTTCTCCGTGCCTCGTCCAAACATTATAGTGTGGCATGAAACCCTTGTAAAGCAGGTGGGAGTGAAGGATTTTCCGGTTAGAGTAAGACCTCGTATTCCCACATTCAGTGCATGGACAACACATAAAACCATTCTGCTTGTTTGCCTCAGACGCATCGAGAAACTCATGCACGCCCGTAATGTACTCGCGGGTGTGTCTGTCACCGTACATCCATTGCCGGTTCATCTGCGTGCATTATATATAATTAAGTGTCCAAATTAATAGAAGTTCATCATCACATTAAAACCAAAGTGCATACATAGTTCTCATCTAACAACATATAGCTCTCCAGAGCATCTAATTAATTAAACCATACATTGAAACTATGTAAAACATTTCAATGCGAAAACAAATGCGATCATAATCGCAACCAAGGTAACAATTGATCCAACGGCATAATGATACCAAGCCTCGGTATGAATGGCATATTTTCTAATATTTCTAATCTTCAAGCGCATTGCATCCATCTTGATCTTGTGATCATCGACGACATCCGCAACATGCAACTCCAATATCATCTTCTCCTCCTCAATTTTTTTTATTTTTTCCTTCAATAAATTGTTTTCTTCTTCAACTAAATTTAACCTCTCGACAATAGGGTCGGTTGGCATTTCCGATTCACATACATCCTAGATAAATAAAATCTATGTCACGTTGGTCGGCATAATTTTCATAAACAATAAATGAACCAATAGTTATGAAGATAATATACATACCAAATCCGAATCATAGACAGGACGAGGGCCGACGGGGGCGGATACCAAAACCATCGCACTATATAAGATGCAATAATAAATGTAAGAAAATGATACAAGTATCTATCTAAACAGACAAGTAAGAATATTTTTCCTTTCAGAAAGAAGATAAGAACAAGAGGCTCACCACGGTGGTGTCGGTGATGAGGTCAGCGCGGGTGATCGACGGCAGTGAAGACGGGGACGGGGCGTGACGGACCGCTAAATCTAGACAAATCTCGAGGAAAATGGAGCTTGGAGGTCGAGCTTCGAGAGGAGAAAGTTTAAGTAGTGTGGCTCGGGCATTCCATCGAACACCTCATGTGCATAGGAGGTGAGCTAGAGCACCACAAACCCCTCCCCTCGTCGGCCAGAGAAAAACAAAGCACTGGAGTGCTCTGCTCGCGGGCGAGGGTATATATAGGCACCTCATTGGTCCCGGTTTGTGGCAAGAACCGGGACTAAAGGGGAGCCTTTGGTCCCGGTTCAGGCCACCAACCGGGACCAATGGTGGTGGGCCAGGAGCGAGGCCCATTGGTCCCAGTTCGTCCCACCAACCGGGACCAAAAGGTCCAAACGAACCGGGACCAATGGCCCACGTGGCCCGGCCGGCCCCCTGGGCTCACGAACCGGGACCAATGCCCACATTAGTCTCGGTTCTACACTGAACCGGGACTAATGGGCTGAGCCGGCCTGGACCATAGCCCTGTTTTCTACTAGTGTCCTATGGCTAGGTGAGGGCGTTACAGCCGCATAGTCTGGTTGCCTGGTTCGTTGCACCAAACAATTCCTTCAAGGACCATCTAATTGGATCAAGATTGTTGAGATTCCATCCCGAACACCCTCGTAGTACCTACGTGGGGGCAGAAGCCGACGACTGGTTAACCCTCAGATTTCATACAACACGGCCGCACAGGAAGTAAAAATTTAAAAACATAACACGCATTATATTGCATAATCACTTTGTTTTATCATACAAAGTAGAGGGAGCTCGAACACATTCATTCAAAAATAGTGTCTTCCGCACAATGATCCGCAACAATGCGGGACCCCTCCAAGACATCGCCGAAGTATCACTCAGGTGTGCGGTGCTCCTTGCCCTCCGATGCCCCTCGGTCGCTAACTTGACAGCGTCCAGCTTCGCCCACCAGACCTTGCAATAGGAGAAGGCCAGACGGGCGCCCTCGATGCAGACGGACCGCTTGATGACGTCCAGCCGCGGACAGGCATCCACCAGCTCTTCACGAGGCTGAAATAGCTGCTGGGTATAGCTTCGGCTGGCCACGACCGGATTATCATATCCTTCATGGCCGGTTCGGCCACCCTGTGCAGTTCGACCAGCTGTTTCAGCTGATCACCGAAGGGCACTGGATGTTCGGGCGCAAGATATTGTGACCAGAACAACTTCTCCGTGGAGCTCCCTTCTTCAGCTCAAAAAAACTCTGCGGCGTCGGTCACACTGTGTGGCAGATCAGCAAAAGCCCCTGGAGAACTCCGAGTCCGGGTTAGTAAATGATATTTCATCTTCACACTCTTGCTTTGCATATTAAATGCCTTACCCGCCGCGATCTTCCTGGCCTCCTGGATTTCCTGGAGGGCGGCCTGGGCCTCATTCTGGGCTGCCTCCGCACTTTGACAAGCATTGGCGAGTTCGGCTTCTTGAGCCAACACATCGCGCTCCAAGGTCTCGCACTTCCGCACCGCGTCTTGGAGCTCCTGCTGAACCTCGTTGACTTGGGCCTTGAGCTTCTTTCGAGCGGCCTGCTCCTTGACAGCCTTCTCTCGGCTTCGGCCAGGGCCTATTTCAGGGCCTCGACCTCGGTCGTTGCCTCTATACACATCATGGCATTTCGGTCAATGCATATCCTTTTACTCTTTTCGTATACACAACAGGTTATTACATACCTTGTTTTTCCTGGAGCTGCCTCTTCACCTGGCCAAGCTCCTCCTCGGCCTTCGCCAGTCTTCGCTTTAGTCTGAAGACTTCGGCAGTATGCGAGGCTGTGGCCAATGCGACGCCGGTGCATTCATTTCAGACAAATTTAGTTAGTTCCCTGCAATAGGAGATTGATCCACTGCCTGGCTTTTTCTTTTCGAACACCGGATAGTGTCTCACGGGCTACTATCTATATTGGGATTTTCTCTTTTTTGCGTCGCTTACCTCAAAACCTATCAACAGGCTGCTGCAGGTCTCGGTTAGTCCTCTCTTGGCAGACTGAACCTTTTTAATTACCGTACCCATAAGGGCACGGTGCTCATCCACAATGGAAGCACCTTGCAGCGCTTCCAGCAGATTATCTGTCGCCCCTGGTTGGACAGGGGTCACCGGCGGAATAGGCATCCCCCCTTCTTTCGAAGGAGGTTGCGTGCCGGATTCCGGAGCCGCATCGGAGTCTGGCTGAGGGCCGAACTGAATACGGCCCTCCCCACCAGTCTCCATGGGGATTGATTCCCCCTGGTGTCCGGCAACATGGGTTTTGCCTTCTGGCACCTCCTTAGCCTCTCCCCCACCTGGAACAGTCCTTCGGGATAGCACCTCTACACCATCATTGTCCTTGGGGGAGTGAGCGGCCTGCGGTGACTCGCTGGCCATCGCCTTTGAATCCAACGAACCTCCTGACGAGGATTGCTGGGGGTGGTCGTGGGCCGGACTGTTATAACATAGCCAATCATGTCAATACAATGAGGAGGAGAGGCTTGATTTATGAGCAGGTATGAGGCTTAGCGCTTACGATGCAGCCCGAGGCTTGGTGTGGGGCGTTGCTCGGGACTGCTTTCGACGTCCCATGCGGAGCTGCCCACGAATGGGCCTTTCCTCTTCTTAAGCGCCTTCGCCTCCAGAATTATGGAGGCCGCCCTCTTCTTCCTCCCCCCATTGGGGGAGAATTGCTTTCCTCCTCCTCATCATCGTCATCATCTTCGGCGGCGGAGGAGCGGGTCTTGTCTTCGGACGTCACGTCCGAAGCACCCTTGTGGCGGGGGCCACTCCGGACCCCCTTGGCCTTTCCTGTGGCCTTCTTTTCTGGCGCCATATAGGGTGCCGGCTCCAGCATCTTCGCTAAACGCGGGATGATGGGTTCTTCGGGCAGCGAAGCCGGACACCGGATCTGCTTCGCCCTCCCCAGCCAGTTCTAAAGAAGCAATGATAATACAAGCTTAGATATCATCCTTGGAACAAGCAAGTAGGGGATGTGTTGAAGATAACATACCTCGTTGGGGAGATGGTTAATGTCATGACCGTGGTCCGAATCTGTGGCCGGCGGTATCTCGTTGCCCTTGAAGAGCAACTTCCAAGTATCTTCGTGAGTTGTTTCGAAGAGCCTCTCCAGGGTATGGTGCCTCTTCGGATTGAACTCCCATAGAGGGCGGCTCCGGCTTTGGAAGGGAAGGATCCGGTGCACTAGCATCACTTAGATTACGTCGACGAGCTTGATGTCTTTATCCACCATGCTTTGAATATGCGTTTGCAGCGCTGTCAGCTCGTCTGACGAACACCAGTTCGGGCTCTTCTCAACCCAGGAGGTGAGTCACATGGGAGCTCAGGAGTTGAATTCGGCAACCGCGGCCTAGGTGGCATCGCTGGGTTCTGTAATGTAGAACCACTGTTTCTGCCATTCCTTGACGGACTCCAAGAAAGTGCCATTTGGCCAGGAGACGTTGGCCAGCTTGCTCACCATGGCGCCTCCGCACTCGGCGTGCTGGCCGTCCACCACCTTCGGCTTCACATTGAAGATTTTGAGCCACAACCCGAAGTGGGGTTGGATGTGGAGGAAGGCTTCACACACGATAATGAACGCCGAGATATTGAGAAAGGAGTTCGGGGATAGATCGTGGAAGTCTGAACGCCTCCCCACTCGCCTTAAAATTCGCCTACTCCCAAGGGCTGTGCAAACGGCACGGCTGGGTTACCCACGCCCGTATTGATGAGAATCCCACAATAAGGGGAGACGATCTCTGCTTTGACAAGATGTGCCAATGGCAACTGCGTCTCGAAACATGGAGCGGCAGACAAAAACGGTTCGAAGTTATGACCGGACAGATGTGATGTCATGATACAGAAAGTTGTCAGCAGATTGGACTCGTATAAAATTATATTATCTCTATGGTTGTGTGTGGTGTGTGTTACAGGTCTGGACACGTTCAAATACGTCTGAAGACTTTCTAGGAGTTCGGAGGGAGGAACCCACCTTGCAATGCCGAAGACAGATCTACACGCCAGATACCTTGTCATTGAAGCCAGGTTCAGGGGCTACTAAGGGAGACCTGGACTAAGGGGTCCTCGGGCGTCCGGCCTGTTAGCCATAGGTCGGACTGATGGGCTGGGAAGATACGAAGACTAAAGACTGCACCCATGTTCGGACAGGACTCTCCTTGGCGTGGAAGGCAAGCTTGGCGACTGAATATGTAGATTCCTTTCTTTGTAACTGACCTTGTGTAACCCTAGATCCTCCCAGTGACTATATAGACCAGAGGACTTAGTCCGGAGAGAGACTCATTACCATAGTCATACAGGCTAGACTTCTAGGGTTTAGCCATTACGATCTCGTGGTAGATCAACTCTTGTAATACTCTTATCCATCAAGATCAATCAAGCAGGAAGTAGGGTATTACCTCCATAGAGAGGGCCCGAACCTGGGTAAACATCGTGTCCCCTGTCTCCTATTACCATCGACCTTAGACGCACAGTTCGGGACCCCCTACCCGACATCCGCCGGTTTTGACACCGACACCAGGGCCCGTTTAACGCCTATCCGAATTAGGCCATCTGGGTTGTCCAATATAATTCCAGCCCGTTTTAACTTCCGGTCCATGACGTCTTTCGTCCCATATGAGGCCCTTAGTAACTCACGGCCCATTAACGGCCCGTGGTAAAGCTGGCCCATACTGAACAGTGTATCACTTTATACCCATTAACGGCCCATTATTCCGTTGGGCCGTTTCCAGCCCATGTTATCTTTCGGCCTTCTCAGGGCCCATTTATTCTTGGGCTCATTTCCAGCATTCGTTTACTTTCGGCCCGTTACTGTCATTTTCTGCTTGTGGGCCAAATTTAGCCCGTGGTTACAGTCGGCCTGTTTGTGGCCCGTTAATACGTTGGGCCGTTTTCATAGCATCATCAAATACGGCCGATTAACGACGGACCATTATGGTCGGTCCATGAACGGATGATTTCAACTCTAGCCCATTTACTGCCATAATGTGGTCTGTTATTGGCCCATGTTTGGCCAACCGATCATACGGCACGTAGAAGGCCCATTGATGATACGGCCTGTAGAAGGCCCATTGTGTCTACGACCCGTAAAAGGCCCATTGTTTCTACGTCCCGTGGAAGGCCCATTGTTTCTACGGACCTTGGAAGGCCCATTGTTTATACGGCCCGTAGGAGGCCCATGTTAACTATAGTAAATATGTAGCCCATGGTTAATGTGGCCTAGTTTTAAAAAATAGGTTATTGCGGCCACTAGCAAACGCGGAAAAAGAACTACACTGACTACAAGAAAACAAATAAACAAGACAATAAGGAAATAAATAAGCAAGCAACTTACGCTAGGCTATTACGGCTATTACACATATTACATCCACTGGGCATCAAAGTTCGCCACCAGTGCAAATATAGGGAACACCCTACACTATACAAAAATGGCTTGCTGTTTTCTTCAGCCGGTGGCTGCACGTTAAGAACAAATTATGTATCGCACAAAAACAAATTACAACTATAAAACAAAAGGAAGGTTGGCATAAAAGTTAACAGTCTAGCAGATAAATGCACCACCAGAAGTTCAGAAGCTCAGTTCTTTTGACTTGACTGTTACGTTTTCATGTTGTATTGTCCGATGGAGCACCATAACCTTCGCCTTCAGTTCTCCTAGGCTCCTAAACAACATAGCAAATGTCTGATAGTCTGGTTTCAAAACAATTCATATCTTGACAACATTGAACAATGTCTCTCCTTGTTTCACAAAGGGTCTCTGTTAGGGAATGGACTTGTGTCTGGAGCGCAGATACAACATTGTTTTGAGCTTGCATATATTGATCATGAGGCAGTTTGGACGAGATTGCCTTAACAACCAACCCAGTATTATGCAGGACGTGCTATTGGCACTGTTAGTGGACAGGTACTGACCCACTGCAGCAAGAGCTGACGTTGCGGTTATAGTTGCCTCGCCACCTCAGAAGGAGGAGGTTCCACCATTTTTTCCATAGCTTGCTGAAAAGTTGAGGTTTTACATTAGTAGTACCAGAGCAGAAGATATTAAGGAGGATGCAAAACCAAATAAAATAGCTTTGGTCTATATACAGAACTTATTCTGGTGAACCCACGTAAAATATTAGTTGTATTTTATTGCAAAGTACATAATAAAACCAGGTGCCAAACATATGACCATGTACCATAACTAATGTATTGTCTATTTCTTCACATTGTATTGAGGGCTAAGGATAAAGAGACGAAGTTTATAATATGGTAAGCATAGTATGACATCATTCATATCACAAAACAACTGAGAACAGACAAACAGGCAATTGTAACGTTGTGTGGGCAAGTCCAGCATGGAACTAGATTACAGTTCAAGATCAAAGGAACATCACTCCTCTCTTTTAAACCTTGTAAGGTGCAATGATACGCTAAGACAATTGTGTATAAAATTGAAAAGAGTAATAGACATTGACTGCGAACCATGCAGTTCAAGGCACAAGTCGGAGTAAGTAGTAGTTAAAAGGCATGAGGATTAAGGACTTACAACAGCGGCTTTGACTGGTGTAGTCATGCCCTTCTTGCTGGTGTGACAGTCCTTGAAGATTTCCACTGCATTTGGTTCAGGTACTTTTTGGTCCTTGTGGGCTTTCCTATGCATTTGGAACAAGTCAATATAGATCTAATAATATGGTACAACGAAAAGAGTGAAACAACAGCTAATTACAAGAGCCTCGCAGTGTGCAATATAGCTACGAGATCCTGTCGTCCGTTGGAATTTCACTTTCGTACGGTTGGCCCTGTTCTTTGAACAGTTCACCTACAAGAAGATAGATTTGTGTGGCACATGTGTAAATAGGACTTCAACATGTGATTTGATCACATATATATAATGTACCTGATACTTCAGATCAGACCAGTGTTTAACGAGGCCCCTCCAGTCTTCATCCAATATATTTTCCACTAGAGATGTTTGGGAAAGTTCACTGTTAGCCTTGCCTTCAAAGTGAGTTTTCCTCAAGTTATACCGATACTGTCGCGGAGCAGACTTGAAAACATGGGTGCAAACTTGTCTGGTTGCATCATCTTAGCTATCCAACTTGAACCTCATCTTTTAAAAATTATGGGAGTCTCATTATCAGCAACCTAGAAAGTATGGGACAGAGCAAGACGATATTACTAGTTTCCATACATAACCATACTTATAGATAAATGGTCGAGGAAGTTGTTGAACTGGGTTTCGTCTTTTTCATTCCTGTACTAAATCCATGTTGGGAGGATACGTACATGACACCTAACGGCAACCGCTGCCTCTGGTACTAACTTGGTTGACTCTGTAGCATCACATGGCCTTTTTAAACCTGCCTCAAAACGGATCTCCATTCTTCCTCCTCTAGATTTAGTTAACCTATCGAGCATTATATATCCCTGATGTTTGTTTCCTCTTGCGCCTAGGTGCTAGTCCAACAACGAACATAGGAAGTGTTAGTGTACATCAAACTGTGAGACTACATATAAAGAAGCATGCAACTGTAACTTGACTCCAGCAACTACCTTCTTGTTGTTAAAGCTGACAAGGTTCATCTGATCTTGCCAACTCGTCTTGTGTCAAGAGTGCTTGGGAAGTAGTGTCAGGTGGCAAGGGAGCTTGGGAACGTGCTGCTAGCTCAGTTGACGCACGAGTAACTCGTGCAGTTGGTAGTAATGTGGAAGGTGTTGCAAGAACTAGGGTTGTCTCTACTTGTTTGGTGGCAGCTATTTGTTTCTGTTTGGCTTTTTCTATAGCTCGTGTAGCATGGGATACCCTGTTTGTAGAATTTTCCGCTGGACTTTGACCTTCTATTGCACCATCAGTACCAGCAGAATCTGCAGGAGTCTTCCGTTCCCATTCCCTGCCACTATGTGTTTCTTCCTCTTTCTCTGTGCCATCTTAAGTCAAGCCGACAAAAAACGAATCACAATTTAGTTATTCAGAACAAATGGATGCGTGATACAGACAAACTGAACTTTGATGTTAGACAACCACATGATAGGAGGATGTAATATGTACGAAAAACAGGACGGAAGATATAACCAGAACTATGATGTGTAAACTAAGCAGAAGACATTTCACTAAATTAGAAGCAATGCAATGGAAGGTAGACACCATATGAAAGATGCTACAAATATCGCTCTGCCAAGTTAATAGTGTCTCATCATAAATAGCGTTTAAACAAATGTGAAGCAGTACAAGAAATAAATCATATGCAAGATGCAAACAACATCACACTACCAAGTTAGAGGTCTCTCGTCATTAGTGCCATTGCAAACTAAGGAGAAGGCATTTCAACAAATTAGAAGCAATGAAAGCTAGACACCATATGAAAGCAACGAATATCACTATACCAAGTTAAAATTGTCTCGTCATAAGTGTCATTTCAACAAATTAGTAGTAGAAGCTAGAAAAGAATGTGAGATGTAACCTATATCACACTCTGAAGTCAAACGTGTCTTATGATAAGTGATTGTCGCAGGTTACACAACAGTAGTAATTTGATGTAAGAACATGGTGTGATAGACAGATATTGTATGTTCTAAAACAGGAACATGTGTCTTATTCAAGTATAATGTGTAAAGTAAGCAGATGGAATTCAACAAAATTAGAAGCAATACAAGCTAGATATCACACATAACATGCAACCACATATAATTGTGCCAAGTTAGAGGGAGCACCGGTGATGGTGCACTAGAGGAGACATGCTCATCATAAACACAGCTACGTTGAGTGTCTATGCATGTGTTGTCTTGGAAATCATCTTGGGGGGATGGAGGAGTAGAAACTGTAGAGGCCCTCCGTTTGGAAGGAGCACCATTATCCACTGCCTTGCTAACTTCCTTCCGCTTTATTGATTTTGAATTGTCAAGTAAAACCGACAAGAAAAAGCAATAAAATTCTCTCTTCAGAACTCATTCATGCATGATACTGACAATCACTACTTTGATGTAAGGCAAACACATGATACCAGGATGGAATATGTACGAAAAACAGGACGGCATGGCATGTTCACAACTGTTTGTGTAAACTAAGCAGAAACCATTCCAACAAATAAGAAGCAATGCAAGCTAGACACCACATGAAATATGGAACCAATATGACTCTGCCAAATTAAAAGTGTCCCATCATAAATGGAATTTCAACAGATTAGAAGCAGCGCATGCTATAAATCATATGAAAGAGGCAACTAATATCGCACTTCATATACTAAAGGTGTCTCGTCATATTGATTGATGCGGGATACAAAAAACAATAGTTTTATGTAATGACATGCTTAATAGACAGATGTACTATGTACTAAATACAGGAAGGCATGTCACATTAACAGGTATAATGTATAAGCTAAGCAGAATAGCACATGCAGTTTAACCAGATTGGAAGAATTACAATCTAGACACCATATTCAACATGCAACCACATATCACGCTGCCAAGTTAGAGCAAGCATCTGCGATGCTAGTGTAGGGGAAATGCGGTAATCAACTACAGAGCTACGTTCACTATCTTCATCTAGCCTTGCTGTTTCTTCAGAATCATGTCGGGAGGCTGGCGCTGCATTCTTTAAATGAGGAGTAGTCCACTTGTCTGCCTGCCTCATCATAAGTGATTGATGAGGGATACACAACAACATTAGTTTGATGTAAGAACATGGTTAATACATAGATGTACTAGTATGTACCAAAAACAGAAAGGCATGTCATATTCAAAGGTATAATGTGTAAGCTGAACAGATGCAATTTAACCAAATTGGAAGCAATACAAGCTAGACATCCGGCTGGAGTGGTGAGCATGATCATCTAGGACCTGAGAGCCTAGTGGGAGGCGGGCTGCTTCACCACCATCGCGGCTTTTTAGTTGGCTTCCAGGTGATGCATGTCTTTGCTGGGCTTGTCACTGGCTCGGCCAGTGCCTTGACTAGCTATTTGTCTTCTGGTGCTCATGGGATGGTGGTTCATGTAAAAATATCTTCCCTTATCTTAATAAAGACCGACTTCGGCCTTTCGAATACAAGCTAGACAACATATGGAACATGCAACCACATATGACACCGCGAAGTTAAAGCAAGCATCTGGGATGGTGGTTCATTGCGAGCGAGGTCATCAACTCCAGAGCTACGTTTACCGTCTCCATCTGCTGACACTGCACCCTTTATAGCACTGTTGTGCCGTGCTTACCCGCATAGAAAGCTGGAGGAACTTCTCTCTTTTATTTTCTGCTTCTCTCAAGGCAGACTCCGAAATACCCTTGCATAAAAACACAATAGTGAGAGTATGGGTGAAGTGTGTGCAGAACTAGTGCACTGTAAAAGTAGCAGATAGCAGGTGGCTAAAAAATAAATGACAGGAGACATATGATAGCTCTACAACATTGCATGGCAAACAAAATTAGATTCTACTCTGTATGATTTTGTAATATATGAGCACAGGAAATGCAGGTACTCCTCCAGCACACCACCACATGTGGTCATATCAAGATAACAGTCGACTGGAAATAAGTAGGTGAGTGGATTTTTTTAATGAACCGTCCGATCTATAAGGAACGGGCAGATGGCCTTCGTCCACCTCCCGTCAGTCACTGTTGACGATCTTTCTCGAACCGCCAGCGACCACCAGCCCAGACCCCTGCCTCCGCCGCCCTGCCCTCCCCCTCGACCTCACACCACCGCCGTGCTTGGCAACGCCCCCAGGCCATCCCTTTAATCCCGACCAACCTCTAGAACAGGCGCCAGTAGCTCTAGGCCCCACACGCCCCTAAGATAAACATCGAGGCGCTGCTTCCCCGGCGTAATAGGCGGACTAGCGCCTGTTACGCTGGGGAATGCTTCCATTAATTGGGAATCAACTGGCCAGGAATTCAAATTCAGGGGGGCGACGGACCTCTAGCTAAGGTGAAATAGTATATGAGGAGAAACCTTGTGCATCGCGAGTTACTAGGAACATCTAGTATCAAGAAGAAGCGGTCAACTAGTGTCTTCTGTGGGATGAATACCGTGCAAGCAGACACGTAAGATTTGCACGAATAAGGGAAGAGGAGTACCCTTATCGGTTGCCAGTGTGATCTCCTCCATATGCTGCGGCGATCTTCTTTTTTCTCCTAGGGGAACCGATGTTTTGGAGAACCGTGGATCATTGGACAAACCCATGGCCAAATTGTTGATTGTGTTGCCGTGGCCGTATATCGGCGGAGGGGAAGCAAATCCGGGGCGGTGAAGGACGACATAGCAGGAACAGCTCTGGTGTGGTGGAGGGTGGCGAAGTTGGAGCGGCAGCGGTGAGGCGCAGGACGGCGTGGTTGAACTGGCTCGGGTACAGACGGCTCGGCCTCGTCTTCAACTACTAGACGTGGAGGGCGTTGCGGTTGAGGTTGCGGTGGACGACGACGTCGGGGTATCGGCTCCGGCGTGATGGAGGAGAGCGGCGGTTGATGGGTGGGATGGGGTGGCGAACGGAGGACGCCGGGGTTTCGCGGCTAGTGGAGAGGTAGTTTTTGCGCCCACGGAGTACGAATGGGGAGTCGGACGGGAGGGCAGAGGGCAGGGGGAGAACCATGTTTCGGTCTGGGACGCGCTTGTTTTTGGCTTTTTTAACAGAAGATGGGATGCGCTTGTTTGAAATTTGGGGAAAGTACAAACTTTGCCCCCCTCTTAAATTCCGGACTTACTGCGGGTCGGGGGTAGGATGGTTATCCCAGGTGTCCCAAATAGTGGGCGGGAGCGATTTCGGCCGCACGCATATGTGCTTAGGCGGCCATTGGGTATGAATGTTTTTCGGAGGCGGTTGCGTGGCGTCTAGATGAAGCTACAAACCTACCCCGGTATAGACCTTTGGACATCGGGCCGGTAGGTTTCACGGGTCGGAGTTATTAGAAAAGTAATTTCCTTGTACTACCAAACATTGGTCTCACGCAGTTTCAGGCGAGTAGAGGCTCTTTTGGTGCTTCGTTTGAAATTTTGAAACACAAGCATTCACGTTTAGAGTACTCTTGAACTTTGAGGATTGATCTAAATAGACAACTTTAAATTTGACCTTGTATGTTTGAAAACCTCATTAAATTATCCGCTTTTTTGAAATTTTTACACTTGAAAATCCTATAACTACGATTATTTTGGAATGGAGGAGCTAAATTTGAATCTATTTTGTACACGACTACATATTCTATTATGTACAAAATCAGAGCAAAGATTGGTGCCCCCATAGTTTAGGTATGATTTACAAATGCCATGATATCAAATTCAAATAATTGAATGGACTTCATATTGAATTCAATTTTTTAAACCACCTTAAGTTGAATTCAAGACAAAAGTTTAATATTGACATAAAAATAATAATACTTCAAGCATACTAACTAAGCAATCATGTCTTCTCAAAATAACATGGCCAAAGAAAGTTCATCCCTACAAAATCATATATTTTAGTCATGCTCCATTTTCGTCACACAAGAATGCTCTCATCATGCACAACCCCGATGCCAAGCCAAGCAATTGTTTCATACTTTAGTAATATCAAACCTATAAACTTTCATGCAATATATGAGCGCGAGCCATGGACATAGCACTATGGGTGGAATAGAATATAATTAGGGGTTATGTGGAGAAGACAAAAAGGAGAAAGTCTCACATCAACGAGGCTAATCAATGGGCTATGGAGATGCCCATCGATTGATGTTAATGCAAGGAGTAGGGATTGCCATGCAACGGATGCACTAGAGCTATAAATGTATGAAAGCTCAACAAAAGAAACTAAGTGGGTGTGAATCCAACTTGATTGCTCACGAAGACCTAGGGCACTTGAGGAAGCCCATTGTTGGAATGTACAAGCCAAGTTCTATAATGAAAATTCCCCACTAGTATATGAAAGTGACAAAACAAGAGACTCTCTATCATGAAGATTATGGTGCTACTTTGAAGCACAAGTGTGGCAAAGGATAGTAGCATTGTCCCTTCTCTCTTTTTCTCTCTTTTTCATTTTTTTCATTTTTTTGGCCTTCTCTTTTTTTATGACCATTCTCTTTTTTGGGGGGCCTTCTCTTTTTTATGGCCTTTCTCTTTTTTTTATTCCTCACTTGGGACAATGCTCTAGAAAATGATCATCATCACACTTCTATTTATCTACAACTCAATGATTACAACTCGATACTAGAACAAAGTATGACTCTATATGAATGCCTCCGGCGGTGTACCGGGATTGCGATGAATCAAGAGTGACATGTATGAAAAATTATGAACGGTGGCTTTTCCAAAAATACGATGTCAACTACATGAGCATGCAAAGCAATATGACAATGATGAATGTGTCATGATAAACGGAACGCTGGAAAGTTGCATGGCAATATATCTCGGAATGGCTATGGAAATGCCATAATAGGTAGGTATGGTGGCTGTTTTGAGGAAGATATAAGGAGGTTTATGTGTGATAGAGCGTATCATATCACGGGGTTTGGATGCACCGGCGAAGTTTGCACCAACTCTCACTGTGAGAAAGGGCAATGCATGATACCGAAGAGGCTAGCAAGGATGGAAGGGTGAGAGTGCGTATAATCCATGGACTCAACATTAGTCATAAAGAAATCACATACTTATTGCAAAAATCTACAAGTCATCAAAAACCTCGGCTCTACGTGCATGCTTCTAGGGGGATAGATTGGTAGGAAAAGACCATCGCTCGTCCCCGACCGCCACTCATAAGGAAGACAATCAAATAACACCTCATGTTTCAAATTTGTTACACAACGTTTACCATACATGCATGCTACCGGACTTGCAAACTTCAACACAAGCATTTCTCAAATTCATAACTACTCAACTAGCACGACTTTGATATTATTACCTCCATATCTCAAAACAATCATCAAGCATCAACTTCTCTTAGTATTCAACACACTCATAAGAAAAAATTTATTAATCTTGAATACCTAGCATATTAGGATTTTAAGCAAATTATCATGCTATTAATACTCTCAAAATAATCTAAGTGAAGCATGAGAGTTCATTAATTCCTATAAAATAGAACCACCACCGTGCTCTAAAAAGATATAAGTGAAGCACTAGAGCAAACGACAAACTACTCCGAAAGATATAAGTGAAGATCAATGAGTAGTTAAATAATTATTTAGCTATGTGAGACTCTCTAACATTTAATAATTTCAGATCTTGGTATTTTATTCAAACATAAAGCAAAACAAAATAAAATGACATCTAAGAATAGCAAACATCATGTGAAGAAGCAAAAACTTATGATCAACCGATACTAACCGATAGTTGTTGAAGAAGAAAGGTGGGATGCCAACCGGGCATCCCCAAGCTTAGACGCTTGAGACCTCTTGAAATATTATCTTGGGATGCCTTGGGCATCCCCAAGCTTGAGCTTTTGTGCCTCCTTAATTCCTCTCATATCACGGTCTCCCTAAATCTCAAAAGCTTCATCCACATAAAACTCAACAAGGACTCGTGAGATAAGTTAGTATAAACCATTGCCAAAACCTTATCATACTCTACTGTAGCAACTCACTAAAATTATTATTCAACATTGCGTACTAAATTCTCTTCATATTTAATAGTCCTATCCTCAAATACAATCATTAAAGAAGCAAACATATGCAAACAATGCAAACATAACAGCAATCTGCCTAAACAGGACAGTCTGTAAAGAATGCAGCAACATCCATACTTCCCTAGCTCCAAAAATTATGAAAGAAAATTCCCACTGTAGTAAATTTATCAGAGCTTAATATTCAAAAGGTTTCAACATTGTATCGCATTCTGACTTTTCTAGGGAATTATTGCAACAGCGGTAAACTTTCTGTTTTCAAACAGCAACATGTGGACTTCTAAAATAGGCATAGTAAAGGCTATCAATGCCACTTTTATTGAAATAAAAGATGAAAAACATTGTTATAAATGACATCAAGCAAATACTAACAAAATAAATTGATGCTCCAAGCAAAACACATATCATGTGGCGAATAAAAATATAGCTCCAAGTAAAGTTACCGATGAACGAAGACGAAAGAGGCGATGCCTTCCGGGGCATCCCCAAGCTTAGGCTCTTGGATATCCTTGAATATTACCTTGGGGTGCCTTGGGAATCCCCAACCTTAGGCTCTTGCCACTCCTTATTCCATAGTCCATAGAAACTTCACCCAAAACTTGAAAACTTCACAACACAAAACTTAACAGAAAACTCGTAAGCTCCGTTAGCGAAAGAAAACAAAACAACACTTCAAGGTACTGTAATGAACTCATTCTTTATTTATATTGGTGTTAAACCTACTGTATTCCAACTTGTCTATGGTTTATAAACTCTTTTACTAGCCATTGATTCATCAAAATAAGTAAACAACACATGAAAAACAGAATCTGTCAAAAACAGAACAGTCTGTAGTAATCTGGATCAAACGTATACTTCTGGAACACATGAAATTCTAAAATAAATTTATGGACCTGAGTAATTTATATATTAATCATCTGCAAAAATAATTAACTAAATATCACTCTCCAATAAAAAATGGCAGCAATTCTCGTGAGCGCTAAAGTTTCTGTTTTTTACAGCATGATCGCAAAGACTTCCCCCAAGTCTTCCCAAAGGTTCTACTTGGCACAAACACTAATTAAATGCATAAAACCACATCTAAACAGAGGCTAGATGAATTATTTATTACTAAGCAGGAGTAAAAAGCAAGGAACTAAAATAAAATTGGGTTGCCTCCCAACAAGCGCTATCTTTTAACGCCCCTAGCTAGGCATGATGATTTCAATGATGCTCACATAAAAGATAAGAATTGAAATATAAAGAGAGCATCATGAAGAATATGACTAGAACATTTAAGTCTAACCCTATTCCTATGCATGGGGATTTTGTGAGCAAACAACTTGTAGGAACAATAATCAACTAGCGTAGGAAGGTAAAACAAGCATAACTTCAAAACTTTAAGCACATAGAGAGGAAACTTGATATTATTGCAATTCCTACAAGCATATATTCCTCCCTCATAATAATTTTCAGTAGCATAATGAATGAATTCAACAATATAACTATCACATAAATCATTCTTTTCATGATCTACAAGCGTAGAAAATTTTATTACTCTCCACATAAGCAAAATTCTTCTCATGAATAGTAGTGGGAGGAAACTCAACAAAATAACTATCATGTGACGCATAATCCAATTGAAAACTAAAATCATGATTACAAGTTTCATGGTTATCATTATTCTTAATAGCATACAAGTCATCACAATAATCATCATAGATAGCAATTTTGTTCTCATAATCAATTGGAACCTCCTTCGGAATAGTGGGTTCATCACAAAATAAAGTCATGACCTCTCCAAATCCACTTTCATCAATATAATCATCATAAATAGGAGGCATGCTTTCATCATAATAAATTTGCTCATCAAAACTTGGGGGACAAAAAATATCATCTTCATCAAACATAGCTTCCCCAAGCTTGTGGCTTTGCATATCATTAGCATCATGGATATTCAAGGAATTCATACTAACAACATTGCAATCATGCTCATCATTCAAATATTTAGTGCCAAACATTTTATAGATTTCTTCTTCTAGCACTTGAGCACAATTATCCTTTCCATCATACTCACGAAAGATATTAAAAAGGTGAAGCGTATGAGACAAACTCAATTCCATTTTTTATAGTTTTCTTTTATAAACTAAACTAGTGATAAAACAAGAAACTAAAAGACTCGACTGCAAGATCTAAAGATATACCTTCAAGCACTCACCTCCCCGGCAACGGCACCGGGAAAAGAGCTTGATGTCTACTACACAACCTTCTTTCTTGTAGACGTTGTTGGGCCTCCAAGTGCAGAGGTTTGTAGGACAGTAGCAAATTTCCCTCAAGTGGATGACCTAAGGTTTATTAATCCGTAGGAGGCGTAGGATGAAGATGGTCTCTCTCAAGCAACCCTGCAACCAAATAACAAAGAGTCTCTTGTGTCCCCAACACACCCAATACAATGGTAAATTGTATAGGTGCACTAGTTCGGTGAAGAGATGGTGATACAAGTGGTATATGGATGGTAGATAATGGTTTTTGTAATCTGAAAATATAAAAACAGCAAGGTAACTAATGATAAAAGTGAGCGTAAACGGTATTGCAATGCGTTGAAACAAGGCCTAGGGTTCATACTTTCGCTAGTGTAAGTTCCCTCAACAATGATAACATAATTGGGTCACATAACTATCCCTCAACATGCAATAGAGAGTCACTCCAAAGTCACTAATAGCGGAGAACGAACGAAGAGATTATGCTAGGGTACGAAACCACCTCAAAGTTATTCTTTCCAATCAATCCGTTGGGCTATTCCTATAAGTGTCACAAACAGCCCTAGATTTCGTACTAGAATAACACCTTAAGACACACATCAACCAAAACCCTAATGTCACCTAGATACTCCAATGTCACCTCAAGTATCCGTGGGTATGATTATACGATATGCATCACACAATCTCAGATTCATCTATTCAACCAACACATAGAACATCAAAGAGTGCCCCAAAGTTTCTACCGGAGAATCATGACGAAAACGTGTGCCAACCCCTATGCATAGGTTCATGGGCAGAACCCGCAAGTTGATCACCAAAACATACATCAAGTGAATCACGCGATATCCCATTGTCACCATAGATATGCACGGCAAGACATACATCAAGTGTTCTCGAATCTTTAAAGACTCAATCCGATAAGATAACTTCAAAGGGAAAACTCAATTCATTACAAGAGAGTAGAGGGGGGAGAAAACATCATAGGATCCAAATATAATAGCAAAGCTCGCGATACATCAAGATCGTATCATCTCAAGAACATGAGAGAGAGATCAAACACATAGCTACTGGTACATACCCTCAGCCCCGAGGGAGAACTACTCCCTCCTCGTCATGGAGAGCACCGGGATGATGAAGATGGCCACCGGAGAGGGATTTCCCCCTCCGGCAGGGTGCCGGAACAGGTCTAGATTGGCTTTCGGTGGCTACGGAGGCTTCTGGCGGCGGAACTCCCGATTTATTGTGCTCCCTGGAAGTTTTAGTGTATATGGAGATATATAGGCGGAAGAAGTACGTCAGGGGGGCATGAGGGGCACACGAGGGTGGAGGGTGCCCCCTAGGGGGGTGGGCGCACCCCCCTACCTCGTGGCCTCCTCGAAGGTCCCCTGATGTGCACTCCAAGTCTTCTGGGCTTCTTTCCTTCCAAAAATGAGTTCCATGAAGTTTCAGGTCAATTGGACTCCGTTTGATTTTCCTTTTCTTCGAAACCCTAAAACAAGTTAAAAACAGAAACTGGCACTGGGCTCTGGGTTAATAGGTTAGTCCCAAAAATGATATAAAAGTGTATAACAAAGCCCATAAACATCCAAAGATGATAATATAATAGCATGGAACAATCAAAAATTATAGATACGTTGGAGACGTATCAGCATCCCCAAGCTTAATTCCTGCTCGTCCTCGAGTAGGTAAATGATAAAAACAGAATTTTTGATGTGGAATGCTACCTAACATATTTATCCATGTAGTTCTCTTTATTGTGGCAAGAATATTCAGATCCATAAGATTCAAGACAAAAGTTTAATATTGACATAAAAATAATAATACTTCAAGCATACTAACTAAGCAATCATGTCTTCTCAAAATAACATGGCCAAAGAAAGTTCATCCCTACAAAATCATATAGTTTAGTCATGCTCCATTTTCATCACACAAGAATGCTCTCATCATGCACAACCCCGATGACAAGCCAAGAAATTGTTTCATACTTTAGTAATATCAAACCTATAAACTTTCACGCAATATATGAGCGCGAGCCATGGACATAGCACTATGGGTGGAATAGAATATAATTAGGGGGTTATGTGGAGAAGACAAAAAGGAGAAAGTCTCAGATCAACAAGGCTAATCAATGGGCTATGGAGATGCCCATCGATTGATGTTAATGCAAGGAGTAGGGATTGCCATGCAACGGATGCACTAGAGCTATAAATGTATGAAAGCTCAACAAAAGAAACTAAGTGGGTGTGAATCCAACTTGCTTGCTCACGAAGACCTAGGGCACTTGAGGAGGCCCATTGTTGGAATGTACAAGACAAGTTCTATAATGAAAATTCCCCACTAGTATATGAAAGTGACAAAACAAGAGACTCTCTATCATGAAGATTATGGTGCTACTTTGAAGCACAAGTGTGGCAAAGGATAGTAGCATTGTCCCTTCTCTCTTTTTCTCTCATTTTCATTTTTTTTTCATTTTTTTGGCCTTCTCTTTTTTTATGACCATTCTCTTTTTTGGGGGGGCCTTCTCTTTTTTTATGGCCTTTCTCTTTTTTTTATTCCTCACATGGGACAATGCTCTAGAAAATGATGATCATCACACTTCTATTTATTTACAACTCAATGATTACAACTCGATACTAGAACAAAGTATGACTCTATATGAATGCCTCCGGCGGTGTACCGGGATTGCGATGAATCAAGAGTGACATGTATGAAAAATTATGAACGGTGG